>NC_079498.1:96183836-96392099 GCF_030052815.1 Hevea brasiliensis | reverse complement strand
CACTGAAATGTGCGCCAAATCGCTAAAAGATTTTCCGCTCAAAGCATCTGCTACAACATTGGCCTTCCTGTGGTGGTACCGATGGTGCAATCATAGTCTTTCGTAAGCTCCATCCATCTCCTCTGCCTCAAGTTTAAATCCTCTGTTGGAAGATATACTTCAAACTCTTGTGGTCGGTGTATATCTCGCACACTTCACCATACAGTAGTGTCTCCAGATTTTCAGCAAAGACTACACCGCCATTTCCAAATCATGGGTGGGGTAGTTCGCTCATGCCTCTTCACCGCTTGAAGCATAAGCCACTACCTTTCCATTCTGCATCAAGACACACCCTAGGCCAACTCGAGGCGTCACAATACAGTGTATCCTTCACCACTCACAGTAGTGTCAACACAGTGGGCGTGGTTAGACACTCCTTAAGCTTCCGAAACTCACCTCACAGTCATTTGTCCAAATGAATGGAACATTCTTCTGGTCAACTTAGTTAGGGAGCCGCTATCTGGAGAAATCTTGTACAAAACGCCTATAGTAGCTAAATAAACCTAAAACTTCGCACCTCGGATCGTTGTAGGCCTAAGCCAATCGGGCCATGCCTTCAATTTTCTTGGGATCCACTTGAATACCGCCACTAGAAACCACGTGTCCCAAGAATGAGATGCTTTCTAGCCAAAATTCACATTTTGAAAATTTGGCATATACCGGTGCTCCTCAACGCCCGCAACACCATCCTCAAGTGCCACACGTGTTCTTCCTCCGAGAGTATACGAATGTCATCTATGAATACGATGACAAACGGTCCAAAAATGGCTTGAACACCTGCTCATCAAGTCCATGAAGGTCGCCGGTGCATTAGTGAGTCCAAAAGACATCACCAAGAACTCATAATGACCATACCTTGTCCCGAAAGCCGCTTTGGACACGCCCTCATCCCCGATTCTCAATCGATGGTAGCCCGATCGCAGTCTATCTTGGAAAAGAATCTAGCTCCTTGGAGCTGATCAAACAAATCATCGATCCGAGGAAGTGGACACTTGTTCTTCACAGTCACCTTGTTCAGCTGTCTGTAGTCGATACACAACCTCAATGACCCATCCTTCTTTCTCACAAATAGAACAGGAGCGCACAAAGTTGAATTGCTCTGACGTATAAAACCCTTGTCCAAAAGCTCATGTAGTTGCTCCTTCACTCTTTCAATTCTCACTGGTGCCATCCTCGTAAGGTGGCATGGATATGGGATTTGTACGGAACAACATCAATGCAGTAACTCTATTCCCTTTCTCGTGGCAACCTCGAAGCTCCTCGTGAAGACATCCATGAATTCTCCGACAACAGAACATTTTCCATAATCGACACCTTCTACAGATGTATCTCTCACCAATGCCAAATACCCTTGGCATCCACGCCAACATTTTTCCGCACTAATTGCTGACACCAAATTATATGGAGCCACGCTCCCGTCACCATCAAAACTAAACTCTTCCACACCAGGTATGTGGAAATACACCTTTTTGTTCCTGCAGTCTAAGGTGGCATAATGAGTTGCCAACCAATCCATCCCCGTGATTACATCGAAATCCACATCGGTAGAGGAACCAAGTCCGCCGGGAGGATCTTTCCATCCACTACCACTGGGCTACCCGAAAAACCATATCTACATCTATGTTGTCACTAAGTGGGGTAGCTACCGACAAAGGGCATTCTAAAGTTGTAGGGTTTCTACCCAACCTCATGGCAAACACAGGGGAGACAAATAAGTGCGTAGCACCCGGATCTATCAAAACACGAGCCTCATAAGAATGTACTGGAAGAATACCGCCACAACCGCATTTGAAGCTTGAGCATCCCGGTGGGTTAGGTGAAAACTCGAGCTTGACCCTACTCGAGTGGCGTAACCTCGACATCGCTTCTACCTCTGACCGCCTCCAAATCCACGCCCCCTTGTCCTCGGCCTTGTTGGCCATCGAATCGACCGCCGCCATGTTGGAAGTACCGGATACAATCGGGCGAGGAACATTAGCAATGTAACCCCGTGACCCCATCCGTGGCTCATCAAAACGGGCATTCTCTAGCAAAGTGACTCGTCGGCCACACGAAGCATACTCTGATCCCATCAAACAAGGTCCCGAATGTGCTCTTCCACACCGTGCACACGGTGCAAAGAGGATCTGAACTGAGCGTAACTACTGCACTCGAATCGTTATCACCGCCGATCCGCACTCGGTCCGAACCCTCGGATTTGTGTCTAAAACCACTCCTCTTATTCCCGCTTCTTCCTCTGTAAGTAGTTTGGCCACCACTATCCGTAGTACCCATGTGGGGAACACCGACTAACCTCCGCTCGCTTTTCTTTGCTCTCCCACCGTCATCCGCAGATAGCTAATCTCAATCATTCGCTCGATCAACCACCACATCAAAAGATCGATCCGACATCATGGCCAGTTCGCATACCTCCCGTCAAGCCCCTTTAGGAACCTCTTCACCTTCATAGTCTCTCGTAGCTACTGCGTAGGGGCATATCCGCCAATTCCGTAAATTCTCAGAGCATATTCATCTACTGCACTGCCATTCGCCTTAGGGCCTCAAAAGCCCACTGCTTCGATCTCTCAAGCTTTCGCACAAACCGATTGATGAATAGTTCCACAACCGAGCCCATGTCAAACCCTCCATCCGGTAACACGTAGTCATTCATCCATTGTCTAGGCATAGGCCCCATGACATCCGCACACACTCTATCGCCTTCTATCAGGCCAATCAGACTGCTCTCGCCGTCATCAGGAATCCAAAACCGGTATGCATCGTCGACACATCATAAGTACTGTGCACCAACTTCTTAAAATTTATGATCTGCTTGTATGGTTCTCCTCTTGGTGTGGTGGATCGCTCATGTGGAGGGTGGACCATATACGCGCCATCATATCGATGGTTCTCTGCAGACTAGAGTAGTCGCCATGGGGTCCATGGGACCGTGCCATGAAAGACTGCTCGACCGTGGGTAGCCGCTCTTCTACTTGAGCAGCTCTAGGCCTCCTACCGCCTCCTGGGCGGCGCCTCATCTGTGCCGACACCTCGTGCACATCCGGTTCTCGTGCGCTGGCAGCTCTCCGCTTCTACGCATTTTCTGAAATTCAAAGAAAGATTAGCCCACAAAATTCAAAACTGCACATTGCACAGCTCTATAGACTCATATTTATACATAACATATGGAGCAGAAACTAGAAGCAAAGATGACAATGCAAGACGAATGTGGACCCTATATTTCCGCATGTGACTCCTATTGGACTTTTCCCAACACTTTAGACAACATTCCCTAAGAATCTGGAGCCTAAGCTCTGATACCACATTTGTCACGACCCAACCTATAGGCCGGACCTGCACTAGGACCTGGGCCAGCCTAAAGCCCCCGAGGCCCGTAGTATGCCTAACTGTTCATTTACCCAATGCTGAGGCCCATTTGGTCCCAATTTCAAGAAAACAAACGGACAGAGTCCGGCCATAAAATGGACTTACCAACGGGGAGTTTTCGACTCACCCGACCTGTAAACACAATATAGTCAATTGGGGAGCTCAGCTCACCCTCCACATACTCATCAACATAAAAATAAATGGGAGCTCAGCTCCCTCATCCAATCCATCAAAACAGACTTAAAATATTAAGTTTACAGGTCCAACATGAATATAATATTACAGACCAAATTCAAATAATTACTGCTAACACATGCGGAAATTCTAGGAGTAATTAAAATTACACAAAAATAAATAAACAACCTGCGAAGTAGAAAAGGTGTTAACCTGCAACAAAATATCCTCCGTGGTCTGTAAAAATTTTTGAACAGAGTGAGCGTCGACTCAGAGTAAAATATGAATTTTAACCATAATCTCTATAACTATTTAAATCTTATGCACCCTGTAGAGTGAAATGCAACATCCTAATCATTTTCACATCATAACATCACAAAGGTAATTTTGAGCACTCACGCACTCGTAACATCAATCATAATATATGGGAGCCGATCCTATCTGACTCTCTTAAGTCCAACTCGTGCCTGAAGAACTCACTGGACTTCCACTTAAATACCAAATCGGGTCCCATGAAGAACTCAAGCCGTGTCTACCCCAAGGACCGGTCCTGAAGAACTCTGCCGTGTCACCCGCCCTATCAATAGTCCACACCACATCACACGCACGCCAACGCACGCACACTGCTCCAAATTACCACAACAACATACATGGCACTTTAACATTTATCAATGCATCAAAAACCGTGCCTAGAGTTTAACTACATAAATATATGCATAAAAGTGATGCATGGGCATGCTGAACATATAATAATATCGAAATTACAATTAAAATTAATATTCTACTCACAAACTTGACGACAAATTACCGTGGGCGGAGAGGAAGAAGGTCGTCCTGGCCACACGACAATTACATTACATCTATTTAATAAATTTGACTCAATACAAACAAAGAAAAAGGTCAAGTACGTCCTAAGTCGTGCCGAAAATCCGGCAGAGTCTCCCCTATACCTAGGACCTACCCAACCTGCAAAAGGGCTAAAAAAACGCACTTCTATATTCACAATCCATATATCAACAGTTCAATCATATCACACAGCCCCTCCTGGGCCCATCAAATCAATCATCCATCACAATACGCAAAATTTCAATTTAGTCCTTATTATTGATCATTTTTGCAAAATCGCCCAAACAAGCTCTAAAAATTATAAAACTTTGCCTCATGTCCTTAGCAATATTACTAAGCTATTGCAAAAAGAATCGTAATTTTCTAAGCTACCACGAATATTTTATGGATTTTTAATCCTATTTAAGCACTAGAAAATTACGAAAAAACAAGGTTCGGGTTTACCTTTGCCGATTCCGACTTCGGGAACGCGCTCGGGACGTCTGACAATGGGGGGCTAGCCAAAACCTCGGTCCAATTCGGAGACTTTTCCAGAACGGTCCGTTCGCCCAAATTTGCGCATCTTGGCCAATCGTCCGAATTTCCGCGAATCGAGGATACCTACACGAAGCCCATAACACGGGGTTAGTACATAAATTTTTCAGAATTTTCTAAGCTCATTTAATGCTCGAAAATACACCGCGGTTCGTGGGACCCACCAAAAACGGTGTCGGAAAAATTCAAATTTATGTCGCTATAAGCTCTCGACGAATGGAGCGTGCTGGTGGCCTCAGTTTCCTCGTGGGATTCACGGTTTTTGAGAAATCTAGCCCAAAAGTCGAAATGGGCTAAAATCTTCCCGAGCAAAAATCGGACAATCCGCTCGATGGATTTCGGCGTTCTTGGTATCTATGGAAAGCACTCACGAGTAGATGATTTTGACACAAGACCAATCCAATCGGACGGTTTGAGGAGAATGGCAAGGCGCTGCAGGGCGCCACGCTGCTTTTCCGGCTCGGCGCGCCGCTGGCCATTGGTCGGGCGTGGCGCCGTGCTGGTCATAGCGGCTAGCCGGGCTGGCCGGGTCAATGGCCACATACATGAAGTGAGAGGAGAGAGAAACGAGGGAGAGAAGGGAGAGAGCCATCGCGCGCGGGAGAAGAAAAAGGAAGAAGGAAAAGGGCCGGTCCGATTCGGCCGGTTCGATTCAGGATACAAAATTTTGAATTTTTACTCTGCCTCGGGACCGAAAACGAGGTCCAAAAATTCCGAAAAAATTCCATAAAACTCAGAAAAATACGTAGACTCCAAATATATTTTTAGTTTTGCCACGTGGTCTTTAAATTAATTTTTAAAAATCATCAAAGTTTATATTTTCGGAAAATCGAACCCGATTTTTAAAATCCGAAAAATCTCAAAAAAATTCCTAAAATTTAAATAAAATTAAAATACCAAAAATGCTCATAAAATTTAAAATTTTGGGGTGTTACAATATTTTTCAAAAAAATATTTTTAGTGAAATAAATGAAGTCTTAATAATAAAAAAATTTCTCAAATTCTCAATATTAAAAGTGTTAAATCACAAGATATTTAAGAGTATTTTATACAAACCAATACAAATAAAAAAGTGATTTCATACGTATATTGTAAATAATAAAAATATCAATAATTAACATAAATTATTAAAAAGTTGAAATTTATTATTGAACATTATAAAATTCAACTTTTATTTATTTGTGGTCTATTCACGATGATTTTAATATAAACCCTTTGTTTTTTAGCAATGGGGAATAATATAATTTAAAAGTTTTCATTATTAATTAAATTTCATATTCATATTTTATAATAATTGATGAGACAGAAAAAAAAAAAAAAAAAAGTAAGGCAGTTTGGAAAACATGGGCAAAATCACGCAGCCCATACATGTTATGCTTATTGTCCATCTTCAAATCCTCTGGCCCACTTAACCCATTCAAACTATGGCTACGGTATGGCCCAACTACAGGGTATCTTCTTTTCCCCATAAACACCACCACGCGCTGCGCGATGTGCGTGACACTTACTGAAGATGTTATATACCCTTAAATTCATAATTTTTGTCTCGCTCGCCGTGTATCGCTAGTTTTTGTCCACGTATGTGAACAAAATGACACATGAGCGCGGTCTCCTCTCCCAACCTACCGTAAACGCTAATTCCTGATTCACCAATAGCCAGTTCCCACGTCATACATTGGAAAAGAAAGTGGAATCTAATTGGCCGCAGTTGGTGGAAAGGAATGTTAGGAGAAACAGGAAAAGAAAACTCCAGTGCATCTTTGTGCTGGAACTGTTTATTTACTGGTAGAATTATAGTTTTAAGTTCTCTCACTTTCTCAAGAAAATAAATAAAATAGAAAAGTGAACTCTCTCTCTCTCTGAAGAATAGAAAAATTGAAAAGGCGAAGGGTAATGACCCATTAGATACTTCCTGCAAAAAATTATATAGCGTCGAGATCGGGTCTGGCCTTAGGGTTTCTCCTCTGATTTATCTCTTACTCTCTGTGTGGCTGTCATAAACCCTAGAGAACTGCAACTACTCCTGGAGGTGATTGTTGTTTTCTTCAATTTTTTAAAGTAGTTCAATGATTGCCGAATATTGTGTTTACAGCTTGTTTATTATTATTATTATTATTATTATTATTATTATTATTATTATTATTATTATTATTATTATGTTCGGTGTCATTTGAATTTGCCACGAAAATGTGTGTAAATTTGATTATTTTCTGTGTAGGAGCGTGGAGATTGGATAGAAATTATTGGAAGGTTAGGTTCTGAAGAGAACTTTGGTGGTTGAGGATTTTTAGTTCAATTTGAACAGGTAACGATACAAGCCGAAATGCCGGAGGAGGACCTGGTAGAGCTTAAGTTTAGATTGTATGATGGATCGGATATTGGTCCATTCAGGTACTCACCGGCCTCCACTGTGGCTATGCTCAAGGAGAGAATAGTTACTGAGTGGCCAAAAGGTCAGAATTTTGACTCTCTGCTCTGTTTAATTGGCTTCCTGGGAATTGTTAACTTTGCAAGGCAATTTTTATCACCATTTCCATTTCGTCCTAAGAGTTAGTGAAATTGAACATTTGAATTGATTAGAGAGATGCATCTCATTTGTTTTTGGTTATATAAAGCAGAGAATATCTAGCATTTGTGATTATAGTCTATTTGTTTGCATGGATTGATTTGGACTATGGGCCATCTTTTCTCTACTTTATTTTATTTTATTTTTGTTTTTAAATATTGATAACTTGGATGATTAGAACTTAGAAGTGGCATTCACATTATATTCCCTAATTCATAAATTCCATTATGTGACTTTAGTGGTAAATGCATTAATAATGATTGCTATGGTGTTGTGAGCCTGACAATATATTTTAATCATGTTTGATCTTTTCAAAATTGTATAGTTCTGCTGCGTATTATCGTCCTTAGCTCTTTGAGATGGATAACTTATCTGGTGGAGGGGTTTAACTCGTAAAACTTTTGCAAGTAGACTAGAATTTGAAATATTCATGTATCTCGTGATTGGATGTGACTGGTCAATCTATTACTTGGTCACACCGTTTTCCTGGTCTCAGTGAAATTATTATAGATAGGGTTTCTTTGGTAGATATGCTTGGTCTTAGTTTTAGTTGAACATATGGGATGTTTGAATGGAAATGCATGAATTTTTGTCATCTGCTACTAATATTTTAAGCCACCTTAACCACTCATCTTGTTTAATAGCCCTATTTATATTCTGCTTATTCCTTTTCAAATATGTTGATTGGTCTCTCTTGTTTATGCTCGTCATCATCATTGTATATGAGCTCTTCCTGCATTTGTGCATCCAAAACTGTCATTACTGGTCGGCTACTCTATAGGCAACATAGCTTAATAATTTCTCTTTCTTTTACATTGTCAAATCTTTTGGGTTCTGTAAGTGAATGGATGTTGGATATACACCATTTACATGGCAAACATATAAATGTACTGAAGTTGCATCTATTTTTGGACATCTTTTATCTATCTATTTTACTGTTTGATGCATATCTTGAACAACAAATTTTTCTTCTGATGTTCTTTTCAGGAAGAGAAGCTTTTGTTTTCATGCATATAGTCGGTACTAAAAAAATTAAGCTTTCAGAAATATCTTCCATAGTATTGGAGTGGATTGGGATCTTTGCCTATTTCCATTTTTACTTAAATTATCAATTTTATCTTCTTTTTTTCTCTAGGAGAAAAGCTCTATAAAAGTGACATTGTTGCTTGTTGGCCTCAAGTTAAGATTTGAACAAGAAAAAATAGTTATTACTTTCACCCTCTGTAGATTCCTTCCGTTATCAATGATTTCTAAATTTTACCGTTCTTTTAGGGAATTAATTTTTTTATTGAGATGTGAAATTTTGTATTATTGATCTGCATCAAAGTAATATGAGGATGAGCATATTTTTTCTGTGGCCTCTTGTGAATAGTGTCATTCTTGTAGCAAGATTCTTGCATTGAGAAAGCATAAGAGGCATATCGAAATGCATTCCCAGCAATTATGCAGATTTCCTTGAGTTCCTCTTTTTTCTTTCCTTTGTTCGTTTTTTTTTGGGGGAGAAAATGGAAGAGGGAGTGTTGGGAACAGGACAGGGTATTTATGCTGGTACTATCCTGCCAAGTTTCATCATGCAAATATGCCTATTGCAATTCCTAGTACACCCAAAAAGTGCTATCTGTTGCATGGTTTGTGACTTTTGTTATCTTAATGCTTATAGATCCATGGAATTGCACAAGATGCATCTTTGTGATTCATAGTATGTGATATAATGATCTTGTGTTAAATTAAGTGACCAGATTAAATGTTGCTGAAGTCCATAGGCAACAACTATTCTGAATGTTTATTTCTCCCCACGCCCCAATATTCTTTTTTTTTTTGGGAGGGAAAAATTCAAGAGTTAGAAATCATTACTTTTTTAATATCTTTCACCAAATTTTCCATTCTATCTCTAAGGGAGAGCGGAATTGTTGAAACGGTGTTATATTGGCTTATTGATTAAGAAGGTAAAAAGTTAAAACTTTGGGAAGTTTGTAATCTTTTTTAGTTATTCTGCCCCTTTGCCTCCCCTCCCATCCCTTTCCTCTCCTTTGACTACTGTAAGGGAATCAAGAATCACTTCAAATAAGGAGTGAGAATATTTTTCAGCAAAGTGAATGTCATAGGACCTAATTTTTGTGTTTCATTAACGTTGTACTTTGCACAGCTCAATTTACTTTTTTGCATTATAGTAATGGTGTGTATGTGAGGCGGGGATTGGCGAGGAATGGAAGGTGGAGTAGCAAATTGATGACCTTGTTTAGGAATTTTTCTTCATTAGGAAGGGAAAAAACTGTTGGAGAATTTTCCGTTCGATAACAAAGAAATGGTTACCCAATAATTTTGTGATTGTCTTCTTAATTTTAATTTTTTCTTTTTCTTTTCATTTTTTATCATGGGATATATATGTTTTTCATTATCATGAAAGTGTCCAAAAAAGAGAGAGGCAATGCCTAGAATTACTTCCTTCCCCTTCACTTGTTAATGTGTTTGGGGACTCTCAATTGTCATTACCTTTGGTCAAGAGCCCTGGCGCTAGGAAAACCACAACACTAAGCATATATCGTGTGAAAAAGGATAGACTTTTGATTTTACTAATAATCACTTGTTAATAAGCTGTGATGCATGGGAACAGCAGGGGATGATGTTTCCTCGTGCCAGAAACATTTCTGACATGGAAACGGCAAGACAAGGTAGGGAGGCATTTCAAGGCCATTTCCTTAACTTTTGAAAGCCAGAAACGAGTTTCTAACGTTGGAAACACATTTCTTAAAGAAAGAAAAAATATATCAGTTTAGGCTAAAAATGCAGAGTCGTGCTGCATCAGACAGAGGTTTTGGGAATTGGGACTGCTTTTTTCTTCTCTATATTTAAGTAGGGTTAGGAGGCAGTAAAGTTATGCTTTTTTTTTTTTTAATTTCTTTTGTTATAATGGTATATGTGGCTGTGAAATCTCTAAGAGGAGAGCTTTCAAAGATATAATATTATTAATTTTAATTATATTTTTAATTATTTAAAATTGTATTATTTTATTAAATCTTAAATAATATTTATGTAAATATATTTTATATTTATGAATATACCCTTAGATTTTTTATATTTAGGCGTTTCCCCTCATGTTTTTGTTTCTATATTTTGGAAAATGCTGTTTTCCCTTGTCCGTTTCTGCATTTCACCATGTTGCTTTTCCTTCCCCATGCTACATAGGTTAAAATAATTAAAGAGTAAATTGGTAATTGTGAGACTTGTTTTTCCCTTCATTTATTTTTGGGATAGTGGCACAAGTCACCCAGTGATATTTGAATTTTTCCAATTTTTTCTATTTCAGTTTTATATATTTATTTATTTATTTTTTCGAATCGAGTGTCGGAATAAAGTTATTATTTACAATCAAGTGTATTTCACTGATTTTTATTGTCTAAATACTAACATGAACAATAGGGGTTCACCTGTATGAATAAGCATGAGAATTGTGGATCTTTAAGGGCATAAAAGTGAAGATCACATGAAAAACATGCAACTAAACTATAAATTAAAGAGCCAACACGCCCTTAATTTAAAATCTCCTTTCACTTTAGGATTGACAAGAAATTAGGGATTGTGTCATCTTCTCTACCACCATTGTCCTAGTCACCTATCTATGCCTCCCTCCTTTACTTTTGCTATTGAATGAAAATGCCAAGTAAGCAATGCTCTTGTTTATTCGAAGAATCAAAGAAGGAAAAGAGATACGATTGAATATAGAAAAATGACCAACAAATAAACCAAGAAGAAATGAATAGTATTGGAGAACTTTCTTGTGATGGGACTTGTAGAAACAACCTAACTCTTTGGTTTGTTGGATTAGGTAATCTTGTTCTTCCCTATCCTTTCTTTTCCTTATTTTGTTCCTATTTCTGCAAATTATAGGATAAAGTTTTGTGTGGCGAGACAAATCTTCTATCACAGATGGGAGAAAACTGAGCAATGACGTAGGAGGAAGGAGTTGATGATGGTGGTTGTGTTTCAGTGGAGTGGAGGGATTAGAGGGGTTGGTGTTGGTAAGAGAAGAATCTTGGATTGGTTAAGGGAGTCTTGCTCTTGAGTTGGTTTCTCTGTAGGCTTGATTGAGTTTAATGCCAAATTAAAACCCATAGAAGAAGAAGATGAAGCAGGGGAGATTTCTTAGGGCATTTGGTAATTTTTTTCTTTCATGATCACATGATTATTGTGTGAAGTCCTTTTTTTTTTTCTTTAAATTCCAGCACATAGCGTTCATCAAGGTAAAGATGGAATTTTTTCCTAGATCATCATTCCGGCAAGTATACCTGGCCATAAGCTCTTAAATGGGAAAAATATGTCTGTTTAAACACTTGATTACCCAAAGAAAAAGGTTTAAGACACCGAAATAATAAAATTGAAAAAGTTTAAATGCCACAGGTGTAATTATCTCATTGTTTTTTGTTCTTGAATTTAGATATCCCTTAAATTAAAATCTGTTTGTTTTATTTTCCATGCTTGATATGATTTTGGTTGATGTAATTCATTGATAAGAGAAATGGGGGGGACCAGAAAGAAAAAGGAAGATGAGGGGAAGGGCGGGCAATGTGTGTTTACTTCTACATTTTTTGTACATTATCTAGTTTCCTTCTGCAAACTCATATTTCATATTTCTTTTCTTTGGCTTTTAGATAATCATGCTTCTGAGACGAAATTTCTAGCAATGTACATAATTTGCTTTTGATTCTTAATTGTATTTTATGACAACAAAACTATACTTCTGATTTGTCATAGATAAGAAAATTTCTCCCAAGGCAGCAAATGACATCAAACTGATAAATGCGGGGAAAATTTTGGAAAACAACAAGACTGTTGGGCAGTGTAGAGTTCCTTTTGGAGAGCTTCCAAAAGGGGTTATTACCATGCATGTTGTAGTGCAACCATCTTTAGCAAAAGCAAAAACAGGTAGTTTTATGGACTTACTATATATTCAACATTAGCATAGGATTATTCTGTGCCAACAGCTTTTATTTTGACAATCTTATCTGGTCATGCTGTTTGCTAAAATTTGCAGTTAATGGAGAATAATTTCTCGAAATATTTCTTGAGGCTGAATCAGTCAACATTATATTGTGAACACATATTCAAATCTTAATACATTGAGATGAAAAATTTTAATCTATGATGGGATATGGCCCGTGAAATTTGGTTTCTTTTTCGATGATGGGACTTGTTTATTTTATTGTTTTGAACAGAGAAAAAAGTGGATGAGGCCCCAAGGAAAAATTTCTGTTCATGTTCCATATTGTAAGAGAACAGCAGGGCGTTAATGCAGGTTAAAGTTCGTGAGGTTGGCTTGAATTTGCTGAGATCTCATGGCCTTGGACATTGGTTGCTGGAAGAAAGAAAGACAATAATTTGTAAAATGGTGCTATCCCTCAGTGTCGCACCTTAGTTTTGAGCTCATTCCTGTGTAACAAATATGTTGGTGATGTATTTGCGTTCTATAAAATGCGTGTTTCTGTATTTCTATAGCAGCTGTAGTCCTTTTTATAATTTATTTTATACAAGGCTTTTGGTTTGACACTTCATTAGGCCGCATATCCTTAGTAGAACATGCTATATTCGCCGCTTACTATTGATTACTGATATGAAATATTCATCTTTGAGACCTGTTTTATCAATTTTTTGCCTGCAAATTTGAAGATGGGCAACTCTCAGGCACCTAATCTCTTTTTAATTACATGTTTTATTCATTTTTCCCCTTAATTTGCACTTTTTCTTGTATAAACAAGCTTTATTCTAGTGTGTATCTACTGTAGTGTGGGATCTGAAAAAGAATATAGCAACGGTTTAATTTCACCTCTAATTACTTATTTTTAAGCTCAGAAATTTTAATTTAATTAAAAAATTAAACATTTTAATTTTATGTTTTAAATCAAGAAATTTAAGTAAAAAAAATTAAGAAATTGTTTTTTTTTTTAATTTTTTATTTAAATAAAAAAAAAATGAATTTATAAATTTTAATTTTTAATTTAAACAAGAAGAACTGAACGTCCTTAACCATTTGTTGTAGATTTTCTTGCCACTGGGGCTTGGAAGCCTACAGTCCAATAGTTATGGGAGGGAGTGTTCCTGAATGTGCAATTAATCAATTTACTTTATTTTAAAGAAAGGTTGTAGATAAACAAATTAATTATTTAATGGGGAATTAATCGTGAGATAATTTTTCTACAAAAGCAAACAAATAGGCCGATTGTTATCCTTTAATATTTCTTGGCGCTAATGTTGTCTTTGTTGAATGGATTTTATTATTATTATTTTTTACTTGTACCAAACGAGTTAAAAACCTCAATAACAAACAAAAGAAGACCCATGACAAGAATATGACATACGCGTGAAAAAGAGGATAGAAAGAAGCTAGATTATCAACTCAGCATCGCCATGCAGAAGCAGCAAGTATAGCCCTGTCTTGCCACCCCAGGAGCAAGCAACCTTTATCCTCTGTCAATCTGTACCCATCGCATGAATACAAACCCAACAATATCTTGGACTGAGTCACTGCATTTGCACTCAGTGGCACCCCTTTAAATCCTTTCCCTTCCATTAGCTTCCTCCATTTCTCCAGCCTTTCATGCCTCATTGTCCTCTCGATCCCCTCACATGCCACTATGTTTCTTATGTCTGGAGCAAATATGTACTGCTCCACTTTTGCCCTCTGTGCAGAATCTGGTGGAAAAGTTGCATCTAATGAGTCAAAAATTGCTGAATAATAGTGCAATGCCTCAAGGAACCTACCCAGGAAGTATGGTCCGTTGTGGCTTGCTTCTTGTTCAACTAGTGTTACTATGTTTGGTGCTTGGTCACGGATCATGGCTAACAGGTTTCCTAGACAGTGTACAGGGACACGGTGGAGCCGGTTAACGGAGTTAACAGCTAGAGCCTCACCAACCCTTCTGTTGAACATGTGGGGTTTGAGGTCTTCCAGTTCTTCAGCCACTGGATGAAACTCAAATGGAACATGGAGAGAGTGTGCTAGTTCTGTTAAGCAACGACCAGTCTCTCTCACGCCCTCTATGGAGGAGCCGACTCCGGTGATCCGGAGAAATGGAGCACCACCTGGTCTAGCTGCTAAGGCTTGCATGAAAGCTGGCCACTGATAGCCTTGGAGAATGTCTAGGTCAATAACATGAACACGTTCTTCTGCTTCGAAGGCCTCAAAAATGGCTTGATTGGCGGTGAAATGAGCAAATTTTACGTATGGGCAAGCTTGGTAAAGAATCTGATAAATTTTGAGAATTTCCATGGAATTTGGAGGGTAAGGAGAAAAGGGTTTTGCAGTGGAGGTACTAGGTTTAGTGCTAAGTGTTGCAGCAAGCCTAGCACTTAGGGCTTCAGTGAAGCAGGATGCCACTCGTTGCATGGAGTCACCAAGGGGTGTGACCACCCCATTGAGGTGGTGGAGATATTTTCTTGCTAACATATAGTCCTCCTTGGCCACGGCTTCAGCACAAACAAGAAGGAGGTGCACAAGTTGAAGTCCACTGTCTTGCTCCTGCTAAAGTATATGAAGCAACTGAGATTATACTGAAAATGGAAAGAAAAGATTAATGATGATGAGAGAGAGAGAGAGAGAGAGAGAGAGAGTTTCACCTGCTCATCAGAACCAATAGGGAGAGGCACCATCAAGCTGTGGTTAAGATTCTGCTGTTGCTGCTCTGGGGATGGCGTTATTGATGGTGGCGGTGTTGTTGTTGTTGGTGTTGGTGGTGGTGGCTGTTGCTCTTGTTGCTTCTGTTTTTGTTCTTGTTGCAGTTGTTGTGACAGCGTTGCATTTCTCAGAGAGCCCATCGGGTAAATATCTCTATCCTGGGTCAGTTGAGAGCCTGCTGATGATGTTTCACTCACCGATCCACCAAACCTCGAGGGATTTGGCATGGCCATGCAATCCAACATTGCAGGAACTCTGCTTGGCATATCAAACAACTGCGATGAACTTCCATTGCCAGATGACAGCCTAGTTGGTTGGTACCCTCCAAGCCCATCTCTTTGATAATCATCCAAGAAATCCTCAATAGCAGGCAAAGAAGAAAGGCTCTCAATTTGCATGTATTGGTTATTTGGAGAGTTAAATACCCTATGGAGAGGGCTTTGTCCCTTCCCTTTATGACTGCTGCTAAAAGATCCAAGCTGAAATAAATGTCGAGGAGGAGAGCACCCTGAAAGACTCTGCCCTTGCATTGCATGAACGTGGTTGTAATTGCAGTTTGAGGTTTGTGGAGATGGCAAGTTCCTCACTGGAGATAAGACCATGAAGTCGGAATCCAAATGATCAGAGAAAAACGTCTCCCATATCGAACTATCAGGCGACTGAACTTCAACATCTCCATCCAACTCAAATTTAACAGCAGGAAGCTGAGGCTTGGAGGGTTTAGGCTAGAATGCTCCATATCAGAAGATAATGGAGTTTTCTTGGATTCAGAAATTGATGATCCATTAGGAGAAGTAGGTTGCATCTTGGTGCATGAGCTCTCACTTTTGATTGACCCCATGCTTCCACAAAGAGAATTAATCATTCCTTTCCCTTCTCTAACGCACTAGCTAATTAAATAACTTGTTCTTCACTTCAATACTGGTCTAATAATCATGAAAATTTTTCAGAGCGTAATCTTGCACGCTATGGTTGGCAAACTATAGAGCAGAAGTTAATTAGAGACTGTTTTCTCTTTTTATTTACAAGGATTTGTCTCATTGTCCAGTATGCCTTTGAAAAGGAAAGTGAAAGAGACAAAATGCAGATCTAATATCTTTTGATTGGAGCTTAGCGAACAAACAGCTCCAATTTATCACCTCCCACGAGGTTCCTTGCCAAGTTTTGGTGTTTCCTAGAGGGTAGAGGCTCAATCTTGTCACCTTGGATTGCCTGTTTTTTAACCCTTTTGCTCCTCTACCTTGGGAAACCCTGTACTTCCACTAAATGACAATTTCTTGACAGGTCCCCACTTTCATTGGGCCGGCCCAGCTCAGAACAAGGAATTTGGAATGATTAATTGTTCAAGGAGGAAATCATATACATGGATTAATAAGATAAGGGAGGATTAAATTTGGAGCACTAAATGCATAGATTAATAAGACAAGGAAGAACTTCATCAATGCGAAGATTTGTGAATAAAGACAAAATGGATCATAACATAGTGCTTTGCGTTAACAAGGAGGCCCGCAGTTCTTGATACTTCGGCTTTCTTCTTCTATTGTGAATATTTACTCCTGTGGCACCAACCTTGTGTTCATTCAACTCAGTTATTCAGATTTCAGACAATTTCAATTTTATTTATCCTCTAAAATTGATGAAATATTTATATTTTAATCCTTAAATTTATTTAATTTGTAGATACAAAATTGAGATCTTGTGAAATCATTATTTATATCTAAACTTTAAATAAAAATAGTTAATTATTGAAACAATATTCCTATTGTATTTTATGTTATTATGTGCATGTAAGCATAAGCACATACAAGATTTTGGATCGCCATTGTAATGTAGTGTAGTATATATTAATTTATGGTCCATATATGTCGTTCATGGTAAAAAAATATAGTTAAAATCGTTTTCATGGATTTCAAGTTTATCACTTTGAAGTAAAGAGTTGACTTTACTACCATGCACACAATGGCTACCTCCTAATAGGGAGATACAAAACTATTATGAGCTCTCATTTATAAGTTTAAATTTTTAAATTGAGTGATTCCTTGATATGGCATAAGAGTCTCTTAGACTAAAAGGGTCAGAGTATGAATTCTGACCACCCCATTTATTAGTTAAATATTTCAGCATAAAGTAAAGTGGATTTATGCTTATTCACACATCAAATTCAGTGAATTTTCACATATGAGGTGTAATAGAGATATATAAAATTATTTTTAGAGTCCTCATTTACACGCTTGAGAGCTTATAAATCACTAGAAATTACAGTAGGATTTACATATTACTCACCCACAAAGAATTATAACAACAATAGGTGAAATTTAAACTTGAGATGAGTGTATTAAGAACCAAATTTTTAATCACTAAGTTCATCATTTGTGAGTGCCTTCAACTGTATTATAATGATGCAGAATACGCGTATCAAATTTCTCGAGTAAAATTTTTAATGTTAATTTATATATTGAGTTATTAATAATTTTTTACATGGCCATTATAGGGTGATTAAGTGACTAATCATTAAATTAAGCAAAATATTTTTTTTTTCCCAATGTACAACATATAGTAAAAAAGTGACAAAACTAGAGGGGGAAAGATAGAGAGAATTATGCAAGGTGGAGGAAGAGAAGAGAAAAGAAGACAAAAATGGAGAGATATGCAAGGTCGTCGGATGTGTCGTCGGTGGCGCCGCCTACGCCTTGGATTTGCCAAAGGAATGAAGTGGTTGTCTTGTCCACAACCCCCTTTGTACTCCTAGGCGGCATCTCTCTCACGTGACCTTCTTCATCATCATATTGATTCCCCTTATATATATATGCCTCGTGCTATGGAAACATCCCCATTTGAGAACAACCAAGTTTGTCCAAACATAATCATCTAAATTTCCCCTCTTTCTTGTTTTATTTCTCACCACTCACTTAAATCTTTTAATTCAAGAAGCCAAAACACATCTTTTATTTTTTGAACTTTAATTTTTTTAAAAATTATTTTATTAATTATTTAACTCGGATTGAGTCTTGATTCAGTTGAGTAATCAATAGTTTAACGGATAAAATTTTTACATCTATTAATATACATAATTTAATTTAATTCATTAATTTTTAAATTTAGATTTTAATATTTATTAAACTATTTTTTAAGAAAATTATTAAATAATATTAAAAAATTAAATAAAATATGGTTAGTTTCATAAATTATTAAAATATTTTATTAATATTTAAAATTTAAAATTATTAAGAGAAATAATTATTTAATTTTATTTATTATCAAAATAAAATAAAATAATTTTAATGTAGTTTATATACAATAACTTAATTCATATAAAATAATTTGATTCCTATGTGAATTGAAGCCAAACCATCCCTCTATGAATCAATCATATTTTAATTACTTTGGGTCCATTTGCTATGATTTTTAATTTTAATTTTTTTACTTCTCTGCCTTAAACGACACTTATAATATTAAGAAATTGTTAAAAAAATAAAAAAATTATACAAAATTCCATCAATATAATTTTTATTATGAGAAAAATAATGAATATTTTTTTTACTCACAAACCATTAAACAAAATTTTCATTTACCTCATAAATTCAAGCCACCAATTTAAACCGAAATATAAATTTAGGAATACATATGCAATTAGCTATTGCAGTTAATGTAGTTGTTTCCTCCATAACTACAGTACTATCCAAATTTCAAAGCTTTAATTCTTTGGTGTTTGGACTGTTCATGGCCAGGTTATGGCACTGCTACTTTCATCAAACACTTTTCTTTCATTTTCTTTTCTTTTACAAGGACTTTCATCAAACACTTTGCAACAATATTTATGATGAAAACGACATCTCAAAGGGCCAAGTCTTACTGTTTAGTGAAGATAAGTGAGAGGAGTTTCGGTCCTTGCTATGGAGACCACTCCAATAATAAAGTTAATTCAAAAATTGTTGTTTTATATTGGTTTAAGATAAAGTATTTATGTTAAATATAATTTTTAGGTAAATTTTCTCCTTCCTAAATTATTTTTTAAGGTGGAATTAGACTCGATTCATTTTTTCTACACTGTCGATGAGAGCATAGTACTTAGGATGAAAGAAATCAAAATAAGGATGATAATTATTTTTAATCTCGACTCAGTCCGGTCTGCTTTGCATTCAATTAATTTTTCTTTTGAGAAATTAATTAGAATTTTAAAAAAAATCCCCAATAGAAAACCTAGCTCACCCTACTTTTTAGTAAGAAAGTCTCTGTTTTAATTCGGATTCTCTGCAGAGTGGTGATGGCAAGACCAATCCCCACTCCAATCTTCTGATTGTTATCTCTATGTATAAAACATACCTTAATTCTAAATAAATGTAATCATATAATGAAATTAGATCTAAAAAAAAGGACCTTTAAGAAAAATTTAATTTTAAATTATTTTTTTAATACTCTCTAGCTAGTATATTTAAAAAAGTGATTTTCTTAACAGCAGTTTTAACAGTAATACCAAACAGACTTTAGATTTAAAATTTGCAAGATTGTTAATCATTATCAAAAAATAAAAGGATGTTAGTCATTAAAATCTTGAGTGGAAATTTTATTTCACCAAAAATCTTATAATTAACCAATCCAACTCATATATCAAATATAAAATTAAATGTTTAAGCTATTTTTAAGGGTTACGCTTTTGAGTTGGATAAGTTGAAATTTAAGCCCTTTTATAGTTATTAGCTGATAGCTGTTATTATTAGCTGATAATTGATAACTGATAATTGATAATAGCTGTTTTATATTAAGTGTTTGGTAAAATTATATTTAGCTGTTGCTATTGATATGTTAAATGATTAATAAGAGTATATATCATATAATTTATTTTATTATTTAAATAAATATAAAATTATAAATTTATTACATTATATTATTTATTTTATTATTAAATTAAATATATATTTATTAAATTAATATATTATATTATTTAAATAAATATATAATTATTAATCTATTATATTATATCATTTATTTTATTATTGAAATAAGAAAATAATTATTTTTAAGATAATTAAATAATTTAAAAATATAGATAAAATATTAAAATAATTATTATTGTTAATAGAAAAATTTATAATTAATTTTAAGTTTTTAGATATAAATAAATATTTTATATTTTATGTTATTAATAAAAAATATTTTAACAAAGTTGAAATGCGTTAATTAACATATTAAAATTACAAATAAAAAAATAAAAATATTAATAATATTAATTTTTAAGTTAAATAAAAAAATGATAATATGGTCAAAATAAAAAATAAAACCAAATCAGCTATCAGCTAATAAGAAACAGCTCTAAAAATAGAGCTAATACAAACTGCAACTCATATCAGTTGCCCATCAGCCATCAGCTTTATTTTTTTAAACTTGTTAAACACTATAATTTATCTGCTTTGGTGTCTATCAGCTATCAGCTGCACCTAATAGGTAAACCAAACACCTTCTAAATAGTTTAACTCAATTTGGGTAAGGAAGTTATTTTTTGAAAAGTGAAAGAATTAAAAGTCTTAATTATATGCGAAGTTAAAAATAAAGGCCAATCAAAAGCTTTAGTGAGTGAGAAGTTGCTCTCATTAAACAAAAGAAATCAAAAGATGGAAAGAAATTAAATTATTTATTATAGATTCTTGTCATTCAAAAGGAAAACTAAACAAGAGTAAATAAACATTAAAAAAAAAAGTTGAATCAAACCAAATATGTAGTTGAGGATAGTGTTTTATTTTCAACTTAAAATGAGTTGTGGTCCAATGTGATTTAGGCCTTATTGGTAATATTAATCATTCTAATAATTATTAATTATTTTAATAGTTGTCGATTGTTTTTTATCAATTATTAATTATTAGTAATTAGTTATTTATATAGTGATTTAAAGTAGAAATGTTCGATAAAAATAGCTATTAGATTAGCTATTAAACGTAAAAATAGTGATATCATTTTATTAATCCTAGTCAAAATACTCCTTTAACCTCTAAAATTAGAAAATGTAAATTTTTATGAACTATTTTCTTAACCTCTAAACACTAGTATAAATATTATACTACACAATAGTACAAATAAAAGAGATATTATTTAAATTATAATTAAAATATTAAACGCTATCTTAAAAATTGTTGCTAAATAAGACATTAAGATAAATTTTTAGCAGATTATTTTTGTCAAGGAAAAATAGCATTTGGTAAACCTTTGTTTTCTATGCAATACATATTCATACTAGCATACAATCATCTAACTTTATCACAATTTATTTTTCAAATAATAAATTTAAACATTTTAATAAATTTATATAATTATTTTAAAATTTTAAATGTTTAACTAAATTTTAAATTCTAAAGCTTAAAAATTTTAATATAATTAAAAAATATATATATATCTAAAATTCATCATAAAATGTTATATTTAAATTAAATAATAATAATAATAATAATAATAATAATAATAATAATAATAATAGACCTATATATAAATTTATTCTGAATTATTTGATAAACCTCAATTATATTCTTGACCTTCTATATATTACACAATTCCAATTTAATTTTAAAAGAACAATTTTCTTAAATATTAATGATAAAAGAATATTTGGATTTTGGATAAATTACAAAATTTGAGATATGCTTTTTCTCCAATAATTTCAAAATAAAAAAATATTGTCATTAAAAAATAAAATTATTTCATTTAAATTGATGGAAATAATTATATCATAGTTTTAAATTAAATGATATTTTTTAGCATTTCATCTTTGATATTTGAATATCAAGATGTGAAATTTCTTTTATAGCTTAAAATTATTAGTTATTTTATTTTAACAAATAAAAGGTAATAGTCCAAGTCCAGCTGGTCCAAGACAAGTGGGCCCAAGGGATACCTGGTCCAAGGCAAGTGGGCTCGACTCGAGGCAATATCTTTCGAAGACTGGTTTAGCCACTACTCTGTGAAGCCTGCACCCCGTGCCGATGTCAATAATATTAGTTATTCTCATAACCGTTAGCTATTTTAATAGTTGTTAATTATTTTATTAGCTAATTGTTAATGATTAATTATTTATATAATGATTTAAAGTAGAAATATTTAATAAAAATAATTATTAGATTAGCTGTTAAATACAAAAATAATAGAATCATATTATTGATTTTAATCAAAACGTTTTTTAAATACTATTATAAATATTATGTCACAAAATAGTATAAATAAAAAAGATAATATTTTAACTATAAATATTACTTTAAAAGCTGTTATCAAATAAGGCCTTAGTATTTTTAAGTCAGAGTATTTTTATTGATTTGATTTGTGTCAATTTAAATTCGAATTATTAGAAAATAAATTTGAATCAAATAGGTTTTATAAAAAAAAAAATTAAATTGAGTGGATATGATCCAGTTTTATTTTTTTTCATTTGGATTTTTTTAATTTCAATGATAAACAAAATTTAAAAATATATTAGAATTTAATGAAAAATAAAATATATAGAATGAACTAAGTTAATTAATCACTACATATCTTTTAAAAGTGTAAAATTTGAATCCTCTATTCATCAAATATTAGTATAATCTAGGCTGTGCAATTGAAAATGTCACATGGGTATAAATAGAGGGATTCCATTCCACTTCATTATGGCTTCCCTGTCACAAGGAGCTGAGGAAGAAGCTTAATTTTCCACAAGCTCTACCAACTCAACCATGATACCAGCTATAATGCAGACAGGCAAATGCTTCAAGATGATCTGCTGCTCTTCTTGAGAGGTGCAAAGGTAAGTTGATAAACTACATCCTCTCCTTCACTGCAAATGCTTTTTGTTCATTACATGGCAACTCTTGTGAAGCATTAAGTGCCTGCCATTTGAAAGCTCACATGAGCAACATGAACAATCCCTGATTCCCTCTTAAAAAAGCCTTTTCTTCTTCTACAATTTACTCCACATCACCAACACATGCTGTTCAGTGCAATAAATTCAAAGAATGAATTTCTTTTGTTTAAAGTAAAACAACACTTTATTATCTTCAGACATCATATAAACATACTCATGGAGTACTTCAATTTGCAAAGTCTTTTTGGGTCAAGTATTAAAGGTTTAATCTCTACTTAATTAGTTTCTTTTCTACCATGATTGAGTATCAACCTCCAGTTCTGTTCTGTGGGTCTATAAATGCCCTGTAGCTTCTTTCCTGTGAGCTATCCTGGAAAACGGACCTTGAAGCCCCACAAAAAAAATCACAAAAAAAAAGAGATACTTTTCCTGCACATTTAAACTTCATATATGCCAAATGACATTCACATGTCTTTGTTTCTAGTGAAAAAGATAAATCTCCTGTAGCTTTTGTTTACAGTTGGATCTCCACCAACTCTCCTGCTGCTTATCCACAAAAGAGAACTCATCTTCTACTATATGATAATGCTTTGATTGCTATTCACTAGAATCCAACAGTTCATTCAAGTGCCCATCTGAAGTTTTTCCCTTTTTTTTTTCACCCTTCAATCTCCCAAAATTTTTGCTGCCATGAATCCAGTAATTCTCTTATTTCTCTCATCTTTGTTTATCAAGTCACTGTCTTCAAAGGTTGCGCCAGCCAAAAGCAATGCCCACATCACTGTAATGGGTTTTGTTTATTGTGACATCTGCTCCAACAACAGCTTCTCCAGACACAGCTACTTCTTACCAGGTGATTGATCTGCAAATTTCAAGTTTTATTAGATATATTTTCTGGGAGATTTCCATATGAACTAGAAGTTAATAGCTTTTCATGTGCATAAATTGTCCAACCAGGCGCAGGAGTTAGAATAGACTGCAAGTTCAAAGCAAGTTCACCAAAAATCAAAGAACAAGTATCGTTCTCAGTAAACAGAACCACAAATAGGCACGGACTCTACAAGTTGGAAGTACCTTCTGTTGATGAAATTGCCTGTGCAGAAGTGGCCATTGAATCTTCCTGTGAGGCAAGCTTAATGTGGAGTTCTTCTAAATCATGCAATGTTCCTGGATACAAGTCCACATCAGATCAGATAACAATCAAAGCCAAACGCCCCAATCTCTGCATCTATAGCCTCAATGCGTTGAATTTCAGACCATCAAAGACTGATCTTACCTTATGTGGAAATTAAGAAAAAAGAAAGATTTCTGCAGTTCTTTCAACCTTTTGGTCACCGATATATGGCTTTCTTCTGTCTAAATGTCCACCTTTTCTCTTTGGACTCCTCTTCTATTCCTCCAATTCCGTCTCTCCTTCAAAATAAGTGCACTTTCCATTAAAATATGCTCCTAAGCCCATCACAGGTGATCACCATTTGCTAATGCAGTATCTTGGGAGCTAATTATTTGTTTTATATATTTTTATTTTGTTGTTTCTTTTTTCTTATGTTTGGTCTCCAACTAGACTTTGGAAATGACTACAATATCATTGAGTTAAAGCTCATTAGTATTTTGTTAGTTTGTTGCAGCTTATACTAATGTAATGTTTGAATATTTTGTGTATTTTAAAGTCAAGGTCCATGGACAAACTCCACTATTCCTCAACTTCACAACTCTCTCTCTCTCTCTCTCTCTCTGCCCCTCCTCCTCCTTTTTTCAATTCTAATTTACATTAAGCTTTTGCTAGCACTTAATATTGCTGAATTTTTAATCGTTTTTTAAAATTGAACAAATCTAGGAGCAACACATGATGCCCAGCTCCAACAAAGTTGATCAGGCAAATTCCCTACTGTTGTGCACTGCGTAAACATGTAAACTGTGAATAAATAAAGCAAAATACTAATATTTGCATGATTCACTCTCCCTCCATAGGGCTACATTCACGGGCATGCCATCATCCAATATAATCAAATAATAAATCACACATAAGCTCAAAACTATACTACCAATCAACCCACTTACACCCAAGAGATCACTCACAACAAACTACTCATAATAAATACATTAGTTAGCCATTTCAATCTCTTCTAGACATAACTCAATATATTTACTACTACAATTGCTACTTCACAAATGGTGTCTTCAACTACATAGGCAAAAGCTCTTTCACTAATGGATAAGAATTCATTCCCCACTCTCCATCGGCTAAGCCTCTTTTGTAGGCAAAACCAAATAACCTTTCCACGATTCTCCTATTTGTGTTAATTCTCTCAATCATAATCTAATTAGGAGTCCCACTCAATTTCAGAATAAAATTAAAATAGGAATTCTACTCTATATAGGAAATACACCTCCTATTGAAAAATATTTCTCCAACTCAAATTAGAAAAAGGTCTCTCTCCAAATCCCACTAGGACTTTGAGTCATAATTCTAACACCTACCTACAAAAGAACTACTAGAACCCATGACATTTAGTAAAGTAACACTTGAATCCCTACTGCTTAAAAAATATCAATATATGTCCTTAAACTAATATTAGTGAAACTAATATTAGTGAAGTTTTCAATAAAATTGAAATTGAGGGACTAAATAAAATCAAAATTTAACATTAAATGACAAAAATATAGTAAAAGACTATACTTTTTCAGTTAAAGACAAAAATGTAGTAAAAAAAAATTAATAGTATAGCACATAAGACTAAAATTTCAGGAGAATCATAGAAAGTGAAGTGCACATTTATTAAACAAGGACCGAAAGTATTAATTACACTAGCATTTGGGGAGACTCAAGTAATTTTTCCTCAATGTTTACATCTCCAACTCATGTGGATCCCCTGAAAAAGACACCGAAGTGATCAATAAAAGCCCTCTCATATGTATTGTCAGGTCCATTAAATTAAGGAGCAGCCTTGCCCAACAAATTTACATTATAGGTTAAACTTCAATACTTCAACTAGACAATGGGTTCTAAGTCTTCACAGTCATTTCCTCCATCATCTGCGCTTCCACTTCTCCAGTTGGAAGATAAGAACTTTACCACAGGCAAGTCATCATTTCCCCTTTGTCTTTTCTGTATGAGTAATTCTTGCCTAAGCCATATACCATGGTGGACCAAGACACATATTGCATGTGAGACTCACATGTTTTGTGTCTCAAGACCATGGTCTAGACAATTTTTAGAAAAGCTAAATGGTGTAACCAAGGATTCAAGAAACAAATATTTCATCCCGGAATACACCTACAAAATTAAGAAAATGGCTGTAAAGCCATTTTTTTTTTTTAATTACATTTTGCAATCAGCATTAACCCATCATGCCTCATTGCCACATGAACCAATAGTTCTTTGCCACATCAGAAAAAGTCATATGAACATGCATACAACAATCTAAATATGATGATCATATGTAAATCATGTGACTTTTCCTGCAATAACAAAAAATAGTGATTTGTATGTTGGAGAATGTTAATTACCATATTTTTACTCATTTTCAAAAATCACAAAATTAGATACCCACAACAGCAAATCATCTAGATGCAGAATAACTTCTGCAGCAACGAGTTCGGAGAAAGAACAAAAATGAAGAGATTCATCTGCTTTCTTGCTTAACATTCCATTTGATTTTGAAATGTTTCATGTCAAGATCAACTTTATTCGCATACAATTTTCAAAAACAAAAATTATTCAGCTAAAGCCTTGTTAAACCAAACTTGCATCTTTTTGATAATCATAAGGAATAACAGTATCCTGTTAATGCTGTTTTCTTATGGCCTACGCAAAGTGCCCTACATGCATTTGTGGCTCACCTTTTTCAGAGTTGCAACTGTATGCACTCTATAATGGATAACGAAAGGTCACTGAAAAGAAATGAAAAGATGCCTTTAAAGGAAATTCAAAATTGAAAAACGGTTCCAATGCATACAAGTTGAGCAAGAGGACATGGAAATAAACCAAGGAATTCTGTATTTTGAATATCAGTTATAGTTTGTCAAACCTCTTAAAATTCCATTAGTACATACCAAAAGGCAAAATTATTGCCGCAAAAAGTAATTATACATCCAAAGAACTAAACTAACGCAAAAAGTTGCAGAATCCCATCTCCCTACATCCAATTTGGCAGCATATAAAATAAATGGCAAAATGTTTAATTTAACCCCCAAGTTCAATTTAGCCTATTTTTAACATTTTGTCTAATTTAGGCTAGAAGTTTAATTTAAGCTTAATTTAGCAAAAAAAAAATTAAAATTTATAGAATAAATTTATTGATTTAAAAAAAAATAAAAAATGTTCAATTTTTTTAATTTTGAGACTAAATTTCTTGATTTATTAATTTAAATCCAAAATCAAGAAGTTTAATTTCTTGATTTTCTTGATTTTTAGGTTAAATTTAGTTTAAATTGAAAATTTTGAACTAATTTGGACAAGAAATTAAAAATGGACTAAATTGAATTTCTCTCCGATAAGTATTGGGCCAAATTAAGTTTTAAGCTGCATATACTGCAGTATCATCCACTCATCCGATTTTTTCTAAAATAAAAAGTAGTCATTGGTTTTGTTCATGTGCAGATTTACTGTACCACAAGCTACATCATCTCGCATTTCCATTAACAAAAGGGTCCAAGATTACTTAAGATGGATGGCAAGGATGGGACTTCACATAAATTGAGACAAAAAGAAAAACACAAGCAATTTGCTCCATTTGGTTTCTTGGAGAAAGTAGGAATACAAAAAAATAAACTTGTTCTCCTATCAAAATATGTAGTACGGAAATGGAAATGCAGACAGAGAAACGCAAAAATGGAAAAAAAAAAAACATTTTCAAAAATATAAAAAATAAAAATATTATATATATATATATATATATATATATATATACAACAATTCTTTTTTTAAGAAATAGATCCCTCACCTGCGCCACGTTGCTGCCGTCGCCGCCGCCAGGTAAGTCCTCTCCTCCTCTTCCTCCTTCTCCTCCTTTTGTCTTCTGATGCGGGGCGAGTCTAAGGCAAGAGACGAGAGTCTGCGCTTTTAACCTAAGTATTTTCTATTTTTAAGAAACGGTTGTCTGACTTCTAGTAATTCCGGAAACGCCTCGCCGCGGTGTCATCTCGTTTCCATGTCGGAAACGTTTCGGGAGGGGAAACGCCACCCAGTCTCGTTTCCATGTCGCAATAAGTTTCAGTTGGAAGACAAACCCAATTCGCGAAAGAGCTAAAAATGCAAAACCCACTCTTGTAACAATTAGCTGATGGAAGGAACCCATAGACATTTAAAGTATGAGCGTATACAATGACGAGCCCAAAACGCCCTTTTCTCATTTCCGTTGTCTTTGCTTCCCTCTCCACTACTACTGGCATCTCCCCTCCTGTTAGACCAGAGATTACGAAGCAAAGCAACCAACCGCAATGTATCGGGCCGAAACCGCCTGTTCGACCCGGATTTAGTTCAAAATGGATCCAAGGCGATTCCGAATCAGTATTGAGTATTATTAAACTATAATAAATTTAAATTTTAGATATTATTTATTTAATTTTTAATTTAAAAAATATAAATTTTAGAAAAAAAAAATCAAACTGATTTGAATTTGGATCTATTTGAATCGGTCGGTTCAAGTGGAGATAGCCTTGAATCGGCCCTCCTAACCCTGGTTTAGGGCCTGTTGAAGACCCAAGCCATTGACCCAGGTTGGTTTTGGGTTTCATCCAGACCACTCTAATCTGGTTCATGAGCGAAACTGGCCCTTGACCGGGAATAAAAGTATGATCTAAATACGACAGCGTTTTCACAAAGTTTCTATTGATTATGAATTAGATTTTTTTTATTTAAGAATTAGGTTACATTTGGTAGAAAATTAAAAAAATAAATTAAATATTACTTATATAAGTTTTAACATTTAAAAAAATAATTATGATAATTATTAATCTATACCCTTCAAGGTTAATATTTAATTTTTTAAGAATATATAAATATTAATGAGATTAAAAATTAACTTATTCTCTTTTAAGTATTCAAATAATATTAATAAGAGTTAAAATGATAATAATTATCCTTTTTTAACTTGAAACAAATTCTTAGGCTTAAAATTGAATTCTCAATCATCAAAATTTAATTTAATATATCAATATTGATATGCTTTTTATACTATCGATGGGAGATTTTGCTCCCACATTCAATATTTCAACAAAAATTAAAAATTTTTTCACATATAAAATCATCATAAAATATAAATATAATATAACTCAAATTCTCATTTGAATTTATGAATTTAAAAATTAATTTTTTATTAATAAACTTTAACTTAAGTGATATTAAAATTATTTTTAACAATAAAATATTAAATTTTAATTTTAATTTTAATTAAAAAAATATACATTTAAAAAAAAAAAAAAACTAAATGTTATATTCACTTTACAATAACAAAACAAATTGAAAAAGAAGGAAGAAAGCAACAAATAGAAATTATGAAGTTTCAATGAAAAAACTTCACAGAGGTGGTAGATAAATGAAAAATAAATAGACGCCTATAGGTGCATTAATTTTCTTTATCAACCCATAAACATATGTATAATGGTAGTCTAATACAAAGATCAAGCCACCATGGTAAACATAAAGGCAATAACATGATTAAAGATAATTCTTTTTTCTCATATCTGCATCAATTCTTGGAAGATCTTCATGGCAGAAGCTGGTAATCCCAGAAGCACATTTATGCTTTTTCTCTCTTTACCATGTGATAGGAACAAGATCACTTCCTTCTCTGGCAATGCCACTGGCCCTGACAGAATTGGTTCTCCCCATCCAAAATCTGTAGTGTGAAAAGATAGCCTAGACCAAGTGGTTATCAACAGAGTAGAAGCCAGGGAAGGCCTTGCTCTTGTCACTTCAAAATAATCTATAGCAGATCTCATGTAAGAGTCTGTAACCATTTTAATTGCATCTTGAACTAGCCCAACTGCATGTGAGAGTGGTTTTTCTAGTAGTTCACCTGCTTGGCTTATAGAATTTGTCAACACAATTCCATTTCCAAAGTACCCTTTTTGCAGTGGTGGGTTGAATTTAGGCCTTCCATCAACAGCAAATAGAAGTTTTGTTTGTTGATCAGGTAGCAAATTGAGTGCCTTGGCTCGAGCTCTCCACACGAATGCTGTGAGGCCTTCAAAAGTAGTGCACTTGTCAAGAACCTCATCTTCCATTGCTTTCATTTTGATCCTTTCAAGCATTTCAGAATCGAAACAGAAGGAGCTGTACAGCATTTCATCATCTTTATAAAGGTTATTGGTCTTGGATTTATCTTCTAGCTCAGAAAATTCTTGGTGAATATACTCTATCTTTGGTGGGTTCCTAGCTTTAAGAATGCTTCTGTCTGTAAATGGAGGAACAGAAAGTGGCAAGCCTCTAGCTGTTTCTCCCCATGAGTTCACAAATTCCATAGCACCAATTCCATCAAACATACAGTGATTCATGCACAATCCAAGTGCAAATCCACCACATTTGAACTTGGTCACCTAGAAGAACAAGAAGTTGATTCTTTAATATCATATTTGAGTTAAAATTATGCAAAAATTGCAGGCAGATGATCATTATGCATCTCCATGGCTAGCGTCATCCAGATGTGTAAGTGTCTGAATACACTTTTAAACTAAATATTAGTATGCAAGTCATGCACACAAAATTTATAGCTTAGGATAACATATTTGGAAGAGTTAAAAAACCTGAGCCACCAGAGGCGGCATCTGCAAAATGTTCTTTGCATCAGGAATGTCATAAACAAGCTTCCCAAGAGTTTCTGGATCAGGCTTTGTAATGTCTCCAATCTCTTCCATTGCACAGTTTGCTTCAGCCTCAACAAAAACAGCACCCTCACCAGTGCAATTTATAATAAGCTTTCCCTCGGAGCTAATTGTTAGCCTCCCTGCAAGAGGGTAGTAGTGAACAAGAACCTTTTTCAAGGCATTCTTGATAACTTCTGCAGCAGTTTCATTCCCTTCCTCATCTGACTTGAAGCAGTAGACTGTACGCACAGTCACTGCAATATTTTGATCAAGATTAGAGAGAAAATAAAGACCTTTCTCTGTCTCCTTTTCCGGAGCAACCAGAGTAGGCTCCCCTTGTTTCACAATTAGTTGAGACATATTGCCATTAGAGTTCTCCATTGCAGCACCAGCAACCTTTTCAATCTCCACAACCTGAGCACAACAAAACCAATAAAATAGCATGTGAAGTGAATTAATAAAAGAAAAAAAAATAATGCTAGCCTGTATAGAATTGAGTGTAAATGCAATATTTATTGATTGAAAGAGACCACAAACCATGTGAACAAGCTTGGGAAAATTTCTAAGGGCAGTATAAATGAATCAATTAATCCCAGAACCCAGGACAGAGAATTCCAGCAACTGAAAAATGGTGATTGTATTTAAACCTGAAATCTGTCAAGGTTTTTAATTGGCAGTGGTATATATGGAAAGACGGTGGCCCAACTCTAACAAAGTTGATTTACTTCTTTGGGTAAGTGAGATTGTGAAAGTACAGGTGTCAGTCCTTGACTGGGAAGATTGGTGCCTTGCAGAGATATTTTATAGCGACCACGTTGAATTTTATGTGGAAACGATAATTATGTTCAAAGAATTTTTGTTTTCTTGATCATTGATTTGGTCATGTGGGTGAGGGTAGGCCACTGATCTTGGGAACAACCATTATCAGACTTGTGTGTGTTTGGTGGAGTTGGCATCCCAAATTTGCTTGCTTGATTCTCTTCTTATTAAAATCTTTTTCCTTTAGATTTTTCATAGTTGAATATTGTTAGCTGATTCTTATCACCATTTTGGCCTTAAGAAGCATAGGATTGAAGTGCTATTGAAGTAGAAAAATACCTTATAAAAGCAATTAGGAAATGGAAAATTTTTGTTAAATTTGGTTTATCTCGAATTAAAGATATAATATGTATAGCAGAACTCACATGTAAATTAAGTGTAACTTGTATATTTGTGTTTGAGGCATGGACTAGAGAGCAGGTCAATTGATCCTACTCAATTTTTGTTTTTCTTTTTCAATTATGATATATGTATTTATTTGAGAGCCATATTAAAAAATGTAGATTCAAAATACAAATATGTGAATTTTACGAGTTTCATTATATATAATCTTGAATACATAATAAATTAGATCTGAACGATAATTTTCAAATAAAACAATCTCCAATTGCTAAAACAATTAAACTTTTGTATTTTTGCATGGAAAAATTATAATTTGGTCTCTAAGTTTTACCCCCTAAATTTTAAAAAATTAATTATTTAGTCTTTAAATTTTATACTATATCACACTTTACTTTCTATTATTTTAATAAATAAAATAATTTAGTCTTCCCTTTAATGGATAAAATTATTATAAATATTAAAATTATAGAGACTAAATCGTTCTCTATATTAAAATTAAAGGGACTAAATAATTAAATTTAAAAATTAAAAAATTAAAGTGTAATATAATATAAAATTTAAAAAATAAATAATTAATATTTAAAAATTTAAAGACTAAAATGTAATATAAGATAAAATCTGATAGTTGCATTAATTATGCTAGCATAATCATATTCTTGTGTTATTCAATCTGTAAGGATTGATCTGTGATGTGGAAGACTTTTTTAATTTCTTTACCAAATTCGTTGAGGGGTTGAAATCAAGCCCAACCTTTTCTTTAATGAAAATGTCATATTACGACGTTAACAAGAAATCATAATCTTGAGTTGCTCAGCTCGTCTTTCTTTTCTTTCTATAATTATAGACTAGACGGTTCCCTTGATTTTGGACACCTTAAGGCATGCGTGTTTAATTTTTTTTTTTTTTTCACATTTCATTTTTATTTATTTATGATTACATATCAATATATTTAATGTTCTTCTTTTTTCTTTGAGGATAATGTTTTTTGTTGTTAAAATTGAATTTTTAAAATCAATGAATTTGAATTTAATGGTATTAAAATTATTTTTAAAATTATAAATTTTTTAATTTAAATTTTAATTAAAATTAGTGAAAAATAATAAAAAAAAAAAATTAGCGAACGAAGCATTCCATATTTATGAGCTTTGAGAATTGAAGCACATAGTCTTACTCTACTTACACTAAATATTTATTTATTTTTTATTTTGTAAATTTATTCAAATGTTTTAATTCTGAATTAAATATCCTAACCTTATAATCAACACCTCAAATTGATTTATAAAAATTTAAAATTTGTCTGCTAAATTTATAATTGTGATAATCAAATACACTAAATTTACAAATATGATAACAAATGCTCTAAAATAATTTTGTATTTTTTTTTGTAATAAAAAAGATTTTATACTTTGTTAATTGATTATTTTAATAATTATAACCATATTATTATTTAAAAGAATAAAATTAATTTATTTAAAATATATATAGATAGATTTCTATAGATTTGAGTGATAAAACTTAAAGTTTAGAATATTTAGTTATTATAATTGTAAATTTAATGAACAAAATTTAAATTTTTTAAAATCAATTTTAGACTTTGTTTACAATTACAACTAATGTTGAAGGTTGGGATTTTTAATACAAAATTCAAATATTTAAATAAAATTGTAAAATTACACAAATGTTTAATATTTTATATCAAATTAAAAAAAATTGAAATTTTGTATTTTGAAAAAATAATAAATGTGACACCCCTTACCCGTCTACAGTATAGTCAAATAAGATATGCCATACAATATACTGGAACACTATAATTTATCTCATTGATATTTATCAGTTCTTAATTTATTTATTATAGCTATTAAGTGAAATTTATAAAATTGATCTCATTTAGATCATTTATTGAAATTATAAATTAATTTGCAGCTCCGAAAATTTTATAAAAAATCCGGCAGAGTGCAGGCTAAAAATGGAGAAAACAATTCTTTGGAACCCATGAAAAATACTTTCAATAATTTTCAATCATTCTCAAACTCCATTTGTATCACATCAATTTACAACAATTTCTTAACAATTCCTCCATTTGTCATTCATTCATTTCACATCATTATCAGGCTCAAATCATAAACAAATTCTCATATGTTATTTATAAACACAAAGTTACAAATACTTACATTAATATAAAATTATATTACATAGGTTTCAAATATACATGATAAAATAAAAGTTTAATTACAGAACTTATAAAAATCACAAAATACAAAACGGAACCTAGTGTTCTACCTAGGGGTGAGCAGTTTACGGGTTAAACCGATTAACCGAACCGAACCGAAATTAGTGGTTCGGTTCGGTTAATCGGTTTAACCGGGCCGGTTCGGTTAATACTTTTAAAAATTTTCGGTTATCGGTTATAACCGAAGAACCCAATAAAACCGAAATCAACATAGGCCTTTATTGATTTAAGCCCAACCCTTTCACACAGCCCAGCCCAGCCCATAATTGCTTCTGTAACCTAAAACTAAAACTAAAATCCCTAACCTTTCTTTCCATTTGCCTATTGCCGTCTGCCGCCGCTCAACTTTTCTCCCTCCTAAAACTAAAATCCCAAGCTTCCTCTTCGTCTCTCTTCTTCCTTGCTTGTGTGTGGTGTGCATCTTCTTCAATCTTCATTCGAGGTGAGCATTTGTCTTTCATACTAACACATTCATAACTGCAACACTAAAAAATGAATTTAATTAACTCATGTTTTTTTTTTTCTTGCACTGTCTGCTATGATGAAGATTGTTTGTTGAGTTTGCATTTTTATCTGTTGATTTATTTTTCATCCTATGTTGCTTAACTAAAGTGGTTCCTGGGCATGAGTGATTGGGGAACTGGGTTTCTAGAATTTGGGTTCTTGAGGTCTTAGTGAAACGCTTTGAAGTTTCATCAACTTTTTTCTGAGATTCTGGCAGAATGGCACATAGATACTGTTAGTTGCTTTCAGGGTTTAGCCGTTTAAGATCTAGACAGTGTCTATATAGTTTATGGTTTGTAGACTTGGGAAGTTGTTATTTCGTTTGTCTGCAGGTAGTTCAGGGATTTGGGATACTGGAAACGCTGAAGATGAAGCTTTTGAGTTGGTTAACTATAGTTTCTGCTTTTGTTCTATTTGACCTTTTTGGTTACAATAAATCATTTGCCACATTCTCTCCTCCTGATAATTACTTGATTGCTTGTGGTTCTTCCCAAAATTTTACCTTCCAAGGTAAAACTTTCGTTCCTGATTTGCAGCATTCTTCCCTCACATTAAAGAGTGTAACCTCTGTTGTTGCTGTCTCCAATTCTAGTTTCCCATCTCCCATCTATCAATCTGCTCGAATCTTCTCTAAAGTAGCTTCTTACAAATTCCAAATTCAGCAAGAGGGAAAGCATTGGATCCGCCTCTACTTTTACCCTGTTCCAAACTTGGGTCAAAACTTGACATTTGCATCAATTACTGCAGTCACAGATGATTTTGTGCTCTTGAACAATTTCACATTCAAGAACTACAAGGGTTTAGCTCTATTTTTGCTTCTCAGAGGGGAAGAAAAGTGGAAAGAAAAATAAAAAAGATGATTTTTATCTAGGAGTTCATAATTATCAATATATTATTATTTTGAAAAGTATTTTATTTTAGAAAAATAAAACTATCCTCAATATATATTTTTTTCTTCCAAGAGAGGAGTGTAGTGTCTTTTTTCAATTTCAGGTCCTTGGGTGTGATTATAGTGGGCTCTCAAGGGTGGGGATATGCGTTTCAAAAACTTAAAAATCGCATTGAGGTTTCAAAAAACAACACTGGGCATTGGTTGAAGGAATGGATGGGTTCTCAAGGGCTTAATTTTATTTTATGGACTTCTCATAACTCAAAGTTAACTTCTGCAGCTTGCTATGATGAGTGTCTAACTACTAACTGTCTCTTGCTTATTATAGCTGAATGTTATAATTAACTGATTATTCCTCAATTTGGTCACTTTCTTGCATTTAATGCTTTTGGCAGAAGCAATGTTTATAAAAAGTTGCTTATTTTGGGGTAAAAGCTGGCCATGAATCAAATTTTGATCTTTATGAAAACCTAAATTCTTAATACTTATTAAAAGAAATTATAAATCAGTCATTGATATATATGAAAATTTATTAATAAATTACATATACTAATAATTTATATTATTAATGTGAATTGAAATTGCTCTTTCTATGGTAGCTTGTGCTCCACAATAATATTGATTAGAGTTCTAATGTTAATTATTTGTGTACTCTTGTAGCAGCTGAACATGGATTCTAGTTCTAGCAGGCAAAATGATCCAACAAATACAACTGATTCCACTCAAAGTGAACAAGAAACTGCAACAAGTTCAAAATCAAAAGTGAAAAGAAAGCCAGTCATGCCAAGGTCTACAGTTTGGGATCACTTCACCAAGTTTAAAACTGATAATGGTGACACCAAAGGCAAGTGTAATTATTGTAATAAAGAATTTTGTTGTGATCCCAAGAGAAATGGAACCACTGCACTTAGGAATCATATGAATATTTGCAAAAAGCATCCACATGCCATTGAGACTAGGCAAGCACTATTGGATTTGCAACCAAATTCAAACAATGTAAAGGGTGAAGTAGGCACACTTACTACTTGGAAATATGATGAAAATGCAATTAGGGAGGCTCTTGTTTCTATGATTATCATTGATGAGTTGACATTTAAATTTGTAGAAGGTGAGGGATTTCGAAAATTTATGAGAGCTATATGTCCCAAGTTTAAGATTCCCTCTCGTTGGACTATTTCACGAGATTGTTATTTAGTGTACGTTGAGGAGAGGTCAAAATTGAAGTCTTATTTGAAGAGAAATTGTCAAAAGGTGAGTCTTACTACGGATACATGGACATCATTACAACGAATTAATTATATGTGTATCACTGCTCATTTCATTGATAATGATTGGAAGTTACATAAGAAAATCATTAATTTTTGTCCTATTACAAGTCATAAAGGTGATGCAATTGGTAGAGCTATTGAAACTTGTTTGCTAGAGTGGGGGCTAGATAAGATATTCACCATTACAGTTGACAATGCTAGTTCAAATGATATAGCAATTTCTTATTTGAAAAAAAAGCTTGCAAATTGGGGTGTCACTGTTTCTAATTCTGATTACCTTCATATGAGGTGTATGGCACACATAGTTAATTTGGTTGTCATGGATGGCTTAAAAGACGTTGGTGAGTCAGTGCTGAAAGTAAGGAATGCAGTGAGATACATTAGGAGTTCTCCAGCTAGGTTGAAAAAGTTTAAGGAGTGTGTTGAATATGAAAAAATTGATGGCAAGTCTTCTTTGTGTTTAGATGTGTCAACTAGGTGGAATTCAACTTACTTGATGTTGAATATAGCTCAAAAATATGAAAGGGCATTCGAGAGGTATGAGTCACAAGAACCTATGTTTAGGCTTGATTTGGGAGAGAATGGAATGCCTGATTTTCATGATTGGTCTGAATGTAGGAAAATGGCTGAAATGTTACCTCATTTTTATGAGCTTACTTTGCGTATTTCTGGTTCTCGATATATCACATCTAACATGTTTTTTGGTGAGATAAGTGACTTGGGTTTTATTTTAAATGAATGGGTGGATAGTACTAATGTTAAGGTGAAAAATATGGGGGACAGAATGAAGAAAAAATTTGACAAGTACTGGGGGAATATAGATAAAATGAATAAATTGATTTATTTTGCTACTGTTCTTGACCCTCGTGATAAGTTTGAATATATGGAGTTTCAATTTTGCCAAATGCATGGTGAAGAAAAGGGTGAGCAGTTGTTCCAGAAGGTGAAGTCATCTTTGATTGAATTATTTAATGAGTATAAGAAAATGTATCAAACTGATTGTGAGCAAACAAGTGATAACACTAGCTCACAGCTCTCAAGTGTTAGTGGTAGTACAATAAATCTAAAGCCCAAATTGTACTTGAAGCATCACTACAAGAAGCAAAAGTTAGAAAAAAATGGAGGTTTAGATTCAAAAACAAAGTTGGAAGTGTATCTCAATGAGGCAATTCAAGAGGACAAGGAAGATTTTGATCTCTTAAAATGGTGGAAAATCAATTCTGAGAGATTTCCTATCCTTGGAAAAATGGCAAGAGATATATTGGCAGTCCAAGTTTCAACTGTTGCATCAGAGAATGCTTTTAGAACTGGTGGGAGAGTACTAGATCCCTTTAGGAGTTCTTTAACTCTCAGAATTGTGGAAGCTTTGATATGTGCACAAGATTGGACACGTTCCTCAAATTGTCCAATAAATGTTGAGAAAGATTTAGAGGAACTTGAAAAGTTTGAAGAGGGTATGTAATAAATACATGTATTTAGATAATTTTTATCTTTTAATATTTTTATTTCAATATGGATTGATTTTTTTTCCCCTTATATAATTCAATTTTCAGTATTGCCAAGTATTGGCCTAACTCAATCAGGAGGATCAAGTTGTTCAACCCCTACCCTTAACTCTTAGATGTAAGTTTGATTGTTTAAAGTTTTACATTATTTTATGCTTTCATTAATTATTATATATCAATTGTCTTTTTTTTTTATTATTTTGTTTGTGTAGGTTCCCAAAGCTATTGCCTGTTGCCTCTTCATTTGAGGATTTTTTGGATTTGGTTGGACTGCTCAAAATCAAATTATTGGAGATTTGATGGATTTTAATATTATGTTTAATTCTGTTGTTATTTGATGGATTTTAATATGGACTATATTTAGCTTTTATCTTGTTGGAGATTTGGTATTTTATTATTATGCTGTTTTATGGATTTTAATAATAACTGAACTGGATTGTATTTAGAGTATGGTTGTGGTTATTTTAGCTTTTGTTTCAATTATGTTTTGTTTTATGGTTTGGCATTTGATGCTTGGATTATTATTTGGTTTAGTGGTTTTATACTTTTATTTATTTTATGGTTTATTTGGCATAGTGACATTTTATTAAATTGATTGTTTATTTGATGCTACACAATTGATTTTATATGAATTGTATACCATGAAGTGTGAACAAATGCAAATGTGCAATTTACAGGTCAAGCAGGTTTGGCATTTGAAAAAAATTAAAATTTCAATTTTTCATTAATCGAACCGAACCGAACCGATAATGATTGGTTCGGTTCGGTTTGATTTTTCTCCAATAAACGGTTCGGTTCGGTTTACAATTTATGAGATTTTCGGTTATCGGTTATTTCGGTTCGGTTTGGTTCGGAATCGAACCGACCGAATGCTCACCCCTAGTTCTACCAATGCACTGTAGCTTGTGAGGTGACACGGACACTGTACAGAACTGTGAACGGCCTTACCTACCCAATCTATGGTCTACTGGGCCCTTTGTCCAAATCTTTAGTGCCTACGTGTTGCAAAAGCGACGCGCTAAGCATAAAGCTTAGTGGTGCCAATAATACAAGAAAATATAATATGCAAATAAAAGTAATAATTTCCTAGTTATTGTGTTCATGAGAAATGAATAATTACTAACTTATTATTTAGTCGAGGACTAATTACATTTTATGATATTAAGTTCTTCATGCATTTTGTTAATTATTTTCTTGATGATTTTGAGCTTCTTTGTATTTTATTGTAATCATTCATGATATTTAATTTTCGTATTTTCTTTAATAATCAGTTTAATTACAGTTATACTTTTCCATGCCCAAGTAACCTATACAAGTTGATCGGACTGGATAAACGGGTAAACTAGCATTGGGTACCAGGTACCTCAGGCCGTTACACCATCAGTCACAATGTGTCTCCTGGTGTGCAAACAGAATGGCTAATAAGCCATAAAAGCAATAAGGCATAAAGTCAAGTAAAACATCATAATCAGTATAGCCATAGGCTATTACATCACAGAATGGCAATGAAGTCATACATCATACGCAGTACTGCTATCAGAACCCTATTGGCATGCCAACCTATCCAAACCAATCACATTAGGCCTACTAGGGCATATTACAAAGTCATTTCTTGAATATTTGTACTTTATGTATAAGGTTACTATTCATTTTATTAGTCAACTAAAATGTTAACTTTTTCATAGATAATAGGTATATTGGCTCAAATATCATCAACATACCATATTTTGCATTCTAAAGTTGTTGGCATTAGTTGCCAATTCCATTTCAAAGCTTAGTGTTAGTTATTCACAATTTTCAGATTTCAAGCCTCATGTTTACTGTTCCATTGGTCATTTATACAGTAGGAATTTAGCAAAATTGTCTTCATTAAAGTTGTTCCTTATTGTGTCTAGTTTCATTTCCTTTTTTGAATCACTCCATTTGGAGTTTTGTAGCTCAAGTTATGGCCTAAACACCATAACTGGCTGGATTGGACAGAATCTGGGCAAAACTGGTTCTGCCAGATTTGGTAACCTAAGTTTGGTTAGCAATTTTGACTAGGTTATGGTCAGAATTTGGATTTTTATTTTTCATGAAAGTTGTAGATCTATGTCTTAGCTTTTTGCTGGTAAAATTTTAGGTCAATTGGACCTTTCTACGCTGAGTTATGATCAAATGAATAAACACTATTCATTTGGTCATTTTGTCTAGGCAGAATGCAAGTCACCCGAATTAGGACAATTTTTAGGTCAATTTGGTTTGGTTTCTGGGCAGAGTTTCTTCACCAAAATTGTGTCATTATGTGTCTAGTTTCATGTCCAATTAGCCTTGCACCAATTGAATCTCTACAACTCCATTTATAGCTGCCCAAACATGCTAGACTCGCATCCAGACCTGTAGGGCACTTAAGGGCAGCATACCTAACTTCAATTCCCATTGCACAAATTACTTCATTTCCTAATCAAACATAACCAAATGGTCACTAATTGACCATTACAACTTTAGTTTATGTCCATTTTCATCCACCACTAAAATTAAATTTCAAAACCCTAACCCTAATTTACCAAGCCTCCAATTCATGCATCTTACCCCTAATTTGCTATACTAATCATATAATTTATACTAGGGGCAGCTAATATGTCACTTTAAATCAAAGAATTCTCCTAAGCCTAACTCATGTCAAGGCTGCCAAAATTTCATGGAACATAATCATGCCTCATTAATTCAATTTTTATCAAATTCTCAACTTAACTTAGCTTAAATTCATGTTTAGAAAGATGTAAAAGCAAAGAATATGGCACTAACCACTTTGGTGATTTTCTAAGCTTATTCACACCTCGCTTTCTTCCACTTTCTCCTCTTCTAATGGTTGCCCAAGTCTAGCTCTAGTGGTAGAGATAAATTTTTGTGAAGGGAATATGAGGTTTTGAGATGGTTTTGGTAGAGGTTTGGAAGCTTGCGTGAAGCTTCAATGGTAGAAGAGAGGGAGTGGTTCATTTGTGAAGAAGAAGCAGATTGTTTCTTCCATTTTTTCTGCCCATTTTGCTCATTTTAAGTGGTTTAAAGACATGTGTCACAATGTAATTGGGTGAGAGTGCTTAGTAACATAAGCATGAGGTCAAAATTACAATTTTAATTCATTTTCTTTTCTTTTCTTTGCTACTCATTTTCAATTCAATTTTTAATAATATTTATTCATATTTTAAATCATAATAATTATTTACTTAACTAGACAAGTCGGTCAAAAATCACCTCTGAAGGTGAAATGATCAAAATGCCCTCAATTTAGCTTAACAGACCAAAATTGTCTGTACGGATTGAAAAATTTTTCTAAACATTTTCTTGGTATTCTAATGCCATAAAAACCTCAATGACTCTTCTTTGAAGTCCCAAAAATTATTTTATGAATTTTCTCCCAGGTTTAGGGCTTCTAGCTGCGAAGACCGCAACTTCCCACGGGGTTACCCATCGCTAAGGCACCAGCTCATTTAACTTGATTGTATTTTATTTCTAAAATTTTTCCTACATTTTTCTTGTTAATATTTGAGTTAATTATGGTTCCTCACTTTAGTTTAAATATTTTTTCCAGACGTTCTAGCTGTCCGGACCGACACTAGTCATCAAAACAGTAGAATGTACGGAATAGTTACAGTGAGGGTGTTACAATAAAAAACCACCTTTGTGATTTGTTTTTAAAGAGATCAAATAATAAAAATAAACAAATATATATTTGATGGAAGAAGTCCAAATTGCAGATCACAAAATGGTCATGAGACTTTCTCTACATTAATAAGAGACAGCCGAGATGGCCATAAGACCATAATTTTATCTAATTTTTCTTATTTAAATTTAATTTAGTATAAATTTAAAATATAAAATATACGGTGAAATTCATTTATTTGTATTTTAAATTTATAATAGACTAAATTTAAGTAAAATTTTTTTTAATCTCTCGCTCATATGAAAGTAATTAACTTAATTTTTATTAATTAATATTAAAAAATAATTTATGCACTACTATATAGTGAAAGGTGCTAATTTGAGTTTAAATCAAAAGGATTAAGTAAATTAAATTAAAAAAAAAAACTTAAAAATAGATAAAATTGAATATGAATAAAAAGTTTGGGGGTAAATTGAGCTTTTATCCGATTATTTAGCATCCAACACCTCCAAAGTTCTGAAATTTCAAGGCTAAATAACTCATTAGAAAAGATTAATTTTCCACTTTAGTCCGTGATGAAAAGAGAGAGATATATCTATAAAGATTGAAAGCATACGAAGAATTTTGGAAATCGTTAAATTGTTAACACAATTTTTTGTTTAAATAAAAATCACAATCTACGTGAATTGAGCATAATAATTCATTATAATGGTCGAATATTTTTTAATATTCAATTCAACGAAACTTTATTGGATTGAATTTAAGTAGTACTTTAATTAGATTTGAAAATGAATTTTAATTTAAAAAATAATAGTCGTAATAAATTTAAATTTTATATGATTAAATATTTATTATTTAAATATATTTTATAAATATTTAATTAAATATTAAATTTTTATTTTTATAAAATTTTAATATAATATACTTTAAATAAATAGAATTTAACCGAATACAAAATTAGGGGAGAACAGATTTCGGTTTAAACTGAAAAATTAAATCGAATCGAGTCAATTCGATTCAATTAGTTTGATTTTAAAATTCAATCAGTTTGATACGATTTATAAATTTTGATAATTTTGGTTAATCCATTGGATTCGGTTATTTTCATAAAAAAATAAAAAAAACTAAACCGAACAGAAATTACTAATACATACATATATATATATATATATCAAGGAAATCCTAAGATTTTTGAGTTTCTAAATTTTTTTTTTATATTTTTATTATTGAGATTTAATATTGAAAATATAAAATTTTATAAAATTTAATTTAATCGGCTTAAAATCAAACCGAACTTATATTTATCGGTTTGATTCAATTTAATTTTTTTTAATAATTGATTTGATTCAATTTTTAAAATTTTTAATTTTTAATTTTTGATTTTATCTGCTCGATTCGGTTTCGACCGTTTGCACACTCCTACACAAAATAAAACCTTTTTCATGAATAATTTAGTAGAGGGCTAAATCAAAAAAAAAAAAAAAATGCATGATTGTCAATAATAGCGCCAATAAAATATTCCCATTAAATTACATAAACCAACCAAGGAAGGGACTATCTTTAATTAATAGCGATAGCCTTAAATCAGAGGAAAACAAGAAAATTTTTATTGGGTCAACCACAATATATTTACAAAATATATATATTTTTTACTCATTTAATAAGAATCAAATAATTGTAAACTTTAATTTTAATAATAATAATAAATAGACTATAAATCATTGGAGATCAATAAAAAAAAAGAAATCAATTAATAAAAAAAATTTGCTATACATATTAAGATTTTTTAATAAATATTTGGAGAAGTTAATAAAAGATTTTTTACACCTATTAAAAAAATTTTATAAATATTTGGTGGGCCAAGCCCTCCCTTGCAGTTGCATCCAATTGTTTTTTTTTTTTTAAAATATAAAAAAAGAAAAGATTTCTATTAGTCAGGAGAAATTGCCTATTGAAAGAAAAGATGTACAGAGAAAGATAGCTTACAAATTAAGAAGCCTAAACTTTTAATCTTTAAGTTATCACAATTAAAATAACTTTTAAAAAATCTTAATAATAAGATTAGGCTATTTTAGGAGTGGAAGCATGACTCTAAATCTAACAAATATAATCTCTTTATTTAATATTAATCATTTTTTAAATTTTATTTTAAATACTATACTTATCAAATATTTTAAGTCAATAAATTTAGACTTTATTTATTTTTTTAGAATTAATACTCTAAAGTTAAAAGACCATCTCTAAATCACATCTTACAGGGTCGCACAACTTAGAGGAGAACTTCCAGAGGGACACAACACCACATCTTACAGGGGAAAGCATTGCTGGTTTCTGCTCTTCTCAGCAAAACAACAGGGGAACCACATCAAGCAGTAAACATAACCTTCAAGCAAGAAAAGATCTATCTATTGAAGGAAGATGTGAAAGTAAACAAAGAGGCCGAAGACAACAGGAGCCATTATAAACAGCAAAGGGAGGAGATGGAAGTTCTCTTTGACGTCCCAATCACGCCATTTGGGTCAGCCATATAGCTATCGGCGGTGATCCCAAGAGAAACCTCTATCAGCCACTGCTCCCTTACACCTTTATTAGATAGATCCTCTGGGGCTTAGTTATCTTCTACGAAGGACATGGCTGATAATTGAAGGAGCACAAGACCCATGATTGGACCAGTAAAAGACATCATAAGCTCACATAAGACAGCCACAAATAGTCCCTCAAAGTTAATGCTCGATTGCTCAAAATTCGACAAAAAATATCTATAACCCCACCCAGGGGAGGAGGGAAGCCACACATTTGGTAGAGGGAAAGCAAACAACCTCCCTCTGCGCAAAGGGGCAGAAGGAAATTGCCGAAGACACAGCAAAAAATGACTTGAAGCCCTAGAAAGAAGAGAGAGAACTCGAAAAACGACTAAATTATATGCCACTCTTCTATTCTCTTTCCTCTGGATAAATTATAAACTAACGATAATTTTATAACCAATGAAAGCAATTACAAAATTTCGATCACGGCTAATGTGATATATTATACAATAATTAGGAAAATTTACTATTTAGTTGTCAAGTTTTATCATTAATATCATTTGAGTTCTTGTATTTTATAAATGAAACTATTTAGTTTCTCAGTCTTATTTTTATCATCCATTTAAGTCATTTCATTTATTTTAGCCGTTATTTAAAATAAATTACTATTTAATCTCTAAATATTATAATTATTTATAATTTTATTCCTCAATTTTATAATTAATTACAAGATTATCCCTTAATTTCATCTCTTCATCTATCTGTTCTCTCATCTCTTCGTCTATCTATCTCTTCTCCCCATTTTTGTATCTCTCTCTCTCTTTATCTCTATCCCAATTTTGTCTATCTATAACTCTCTTCATCTTCCTCTCTCTTCATTTCTATCCCATCCTTCCTCTTTTAATTTTTGTCTCTCCTGTTCTTTCCTATAAAAGAGAGACAAAAAGGGGAAAAAGGAAAGAAAAAATTAGGGAGAAAGAGATAAGAATAGCAAGGGAGAGAGAGACATGAAGAGAAGGAGAGAATGAGAGAGAGGAATAAAGGAGAGACGAGGGGATGGAGAGATAGAGAGAAATGAGGGGGAGAGAGGGAGAGAGAAGAAAAGATAGACAAAACTAGAAGGGAGAGAGAGAGAGAGAGAGTTGAGGGGGGAGGGAGGAGATAGAAAGATGAAACTAAGAGATAAAATTGTAAATAATTACACAAAATTAAAGGATAAAATTTTAAATAATTGTAATACCAAAGATTAAATATTAATTTAAACTCGTTGTGGCTTGCAAGAGGCTCTTCTTGTTTGTTTGGTGAGCTTCCTCCAATTTTTGTCATACAGATGATGATCATACTCATTTTTTCAGTAATTGTCACGACAGTTATAGTTATTATAATTATTATTAAAATACTACACTCCTATTTTTTTAATTACTTTAATTAATTATCTCACACAGCATGTTAAAATGTTCTCAATCCACCCACATAGCTTTCATCATTTTTTCTTATAGAGGAAGAAAAGAAAAAAAAAAACCTCATTCAACCACTTAAATAATAGATGATAACATTGATTTCATTTTTCTATCCTTCAACTACCAAAATTTCATATTACAATTAATGGTGGCACACACACAAATATAAATTTGAACATATTTATTATTAAATTTAATAATCTAAAATTAATAAATTTTAATTTTCATTTTAGTGGAGTTAGAGGGTGAGACTTGAATCTGTATTTATAATATACTTTCAACTATTAGATTAAACTAGACAATAAATATTAATTTAATAATATTTAAATTAAAAAAATTAATAATTTAAGAAGTTTATTTTTGAAAATTTAAATATTAATGTTTATGTTATCCACTTATAGTTTTTTAAACAATAATTTATATAAATATAACAAAATTAAGAAAAAAAACCTCACTCTTTGGCTGTTGTGATCAATACAACCAAAGCTCACAGCCCTCTCTTGTGTCCCTCCTGCCTCTCTCCCTCTCTGAGTTTTTCTGCAATTCCCAGATCCTAATCTATCGGCGTCCTCTCTCTCTCTACGCGAATCCCAAACCATAGCAAATCACCTCTGCACCATCTTGTTTCTCTGCGACCTCTTCCCCAATCAAATCTCTCTCCCTCTCGCTCTCTCTCTCTGTTCACCTCCAATCTACTTCGTTTCTGCTGTTGACCTGTTGCTTCAATGGCTGACGGGAAGCTTACTCTGCCTGACGATCTCATCTCATCCAAGTTCCCTGATGAACACACATCCAACGCCAAAGGTAATATATATATATATATATATATATTCTTTAATGTTGTTTGTATTTCTTGTTCTCTTTATTACCTGTTTATTTTGCTTGAATCGATGCCTATACCTGATCGATCTATGCTATCTCAGTGGACAAATTTAGCATCTATAGTTATCTTCTATTGTTGCCTTTTCTCTTGTATAACGTGCAATCTATTTTGGGGTTTTAAATATCATCTGTGCTTTTCTTATTTTATGGTAATCTTATCTGTGTTGTTTTTGGTTTTAAAGGGTTGCCTTTTTTTATTAAAATAATAAATGATTCACCTCGAAACAATGGAACTAATTATTTTATGAATTCTTCGTCTTCCTTTATTGCTTTGCAAATGCTAGATGAAGCCTGGGGTGGAGGAATTGGTGAGGACAAGCCACTGATGAGTTTGCTTGATGAGTCAAAAGGTAGTCTCATTTCTGCTTAATGTATTTTTTGGAGTTAAATTTAATTGATGGCTCACATTAGCTCTTTAACACTATTGGTTGTTCACATTTAGTGTCTCCCTTTCAGTTGTCTTATAGGCATATTCCCTTGCGAATGTTTTTGGCTTTTGATTTTTAGTATAATTTGTTATTATTGTATTTGCAGATGAAGTAGTTTCAGATAGCGGCATGCCTCTTTCTCCACAATGGCTTTATACTAAACTTGTTGATGCTAAGATACCAACTGCTGGAGCATCAGGGGTACAAAATTAAACTCTTGCATAGTTGGACACATCTCTTGACTAGTCCCTTTTTACTTTTTTGTCGACAAGTTAGTCCTATTATATTTTTTTACTGGTTTTCAGTGGACATATTTCTATTCAATATTTTACACGTTGATCATTTTAACCCTTATTTTATAGTTTTTGTTGGATTATGTAATGCGATGGTGCTCCATTTTACTGGCTTTCTTTCCTTGTTAATCATTATAATTTTTTTTGTCTGTGTTAATTTTATACCCTGGTCTTCAAAGTTAAAATGTTAGTTTATTGTCTGTGACTTCATCTTTAAGATAGTGGTTTTTTAATTTGTATTTTGGGTTAAGTGTGGAGAAGAATTTCCTCTTCTATATTACGAAGTTCAAGTTTATTTGGAGGAGAATGAGGATTACTCGTAAACAATGATTTCTCCACTAAATTCAAATTGTCATGGTTAGACTGATATACAGTCCTTATTCAGAGTGCATCAACTTATCATGCTTTCAGTTGCTTCTAATGAACTTGAAAATATCTAATTTGTTGTAAATATCTTTATTTCTGTATCTGTTAACATGTTTCTGGTGAATATGTAGGATTTTGTTTGTTAGTGTTCATAAAATTTTAGATTCTTGATGCCATGTTTGTAGGCTCTACTGTTTCTCTTCTTGCAGCATTGCATTTGCATTATTCTGGCCTCTTTTTAAGCCCCCTTCTCCACACACCCCCGCCCCGCCAAAACAATCCCCACACCAAAATGGAAAGAAAAAAGAGACCATCTCTTGTTGTTGATATTCAGAACCATGTATCTTAGTTGTAGTTGTAGCCACTGACAAATTGTGTTATGCTTGTTATGTGTGGAGCATTTAGAGATTGATGTGATTGAAGATGTATGATTTACAACAATAAACTTTAGTGAAGGGGATTGTTAAAAATGGATTTTTGGTTTTGAGTAATCCCAAACTTATTGAAGGTGGGAAGAAGTACAACCACTTAGTTCTTTAACGGGAAATGACCTTATTTATTAGCAAGAATTAGGCCTCTTTGCTTGACATTAGTCCTTACTCCTTAGTTTGGTGACTAGATTTTTTTGTCTTTTCGGTGAATTGGACTCTTTTTGACCTCTTGACAAACTCACTTATGATTGACCAGGTTTAATTACAAATAGTCAAGATTGCCAACATTTAATTGTTAATATTTATTCTATTGTTCACATTTATGATTCCTTGGATTTTAAAAAATTGACAGGAAATGCGTGCACCTAATTCTCTGTCCCAGGGGAACTGCCCTGACAACAATTTGAAAGATAGTTGGCGATTGGATGGCCAGGATAAAAAAGATTGGAGGAAAATTTCAGCTGATGTAGAAAGCAGCCGTTGTTGGCGTGAAGAGGAGAGAGAGACAAGTTTACTGGGTAGACGAGATCGTAGGAGAGAAGATCGTCGTGCTGATGCCATATCAACAAGGGACATAGCTGAGAGCAGAGTATTGTCTTCTTCAGATCGTTGGCATGATAGTAATAGCCGTAATTCTGGGCATGAATCTCGGAGAGACAGCAAATGGTCATCAAGGTGGGGTCCTGAAGATAAAGAGAAGGATTCTTGGAATGAGAAGAGGACAGATGTTGAGAAGGAAGATACTTACACAGACAAGCAATCTTTTGTTACTGGAAGCCACACAACTTTGGAGCGAGAGAATGACTCTCGAGAGAAGTGGAGGCCTCGCCATCGCATGGAAGTTAATTCTGGTGGAATGCGAAGTGCACCAGGATTTGGGTCAGAAAGAGGATGCATGGCAGGATCAAATATTCGATTTGCTGCAGGAAGAGGAAGGTCAAATAGTAATGGGGGCATATCAATTGGAAGGCATCCTTCTGCTTCTGCTATTGGATCTATTCCTTTGGATAAGAATCAATCATACTGCTATCCAAGGGGAAAAATTCTGGACATTTACCGAAGGCAACAAACTCTTCAAAGTTTTAATAACATCCCTGATGGGATGGAGAATGTACCCTCAGTAACAACAGAAGTTGCTATTAAGCCATTGTCTTTTGTTGCACCTGATGCAGAGGAAGAGGTATATCAAAAATCTTATAGCAGAAGGTATATGTTCAACTTGCTATTGTCACAGCTTTAACCTATGCAATCCTTGCAGGCTGTACTTGGAGATATATGGCTGGGGAAAAACAAAAGCAGTGGAGGGTTACACAATTCACTTCGTGACAGGAATGAGGGATCAAAAGATGATATCAGAGGTAATCTATATTGTACCTTGTTTGAATCTTGCAAGATTCTTTCTAAAACATATTTTGTTGCTTATTCAGGCTTTGCTGAAGTGACTAGTGAGGGGAATCTGAGTTCTACAATTAACACTGATGAAATTTTTGAATCTTTTAGAAAGTTTGCTGTTAATGATTCTGATGATGGTAGTGGGGCTGACGTGTCAGATACATCTATAATGGAGGGTAAATAGTCACCATTTTATTTTATTTTATTTTATTTTATTTTAGTCATTGCTAAATGCAGATTCATAGAGCTGAGGACCATAACATTAGTGTCTTTTCTTATGTATTTCAGAGGTATGTTCTTCAAAAGAAGGCAAAGAGAAGCTTAGAACAGCAATTGGTAGAGCTTTGAGTGATGGCTTGATGCCTGCTGTTCCAAAGAAAGAGAATTCCAGTAGTTCCCAGGAGATTGGCCCCGGTAACAATATTGTGGAATTGAAAACTCTTGATAACCAGCAAGTGGCAGATTTGGCTAATATGAACCATCTAGAGTCGGAACATATCAAGTCAGCTACTTCTTTTGAAATTGGTAGTCAGCTTCCTGATGATCCGAGTTCTCTATTTGATTTTCCATCTGGACAGCAAAGTCAAAGTGATAATCAATTTGCTTTAAAGAGCAATGATGAGGTACACCTATTAAGAAGTGTTGTCATTCCTGAGGAGCTATCTTTGTGCTATCTTGATCCTCAAGGGGTGATACAGGGGCCATATCTGGGGATTGATATTGTCACATGGTTTGAGCAAGGGTATTTTGGAACTGATCTACCTGTTTGCTTGTCAGATGCTCCTGATGGATCACCTTTTCTTGAACTTGGTGAACTTATGCCACATCTAAAAGTTAAACTTGGATCTGTTTCTAGCACCAGTAAGTTATCCGATACTGTTGGAGGCAGCTTGGAAGAGAGTATACCTATTGCTTTTGCTACTGACTTTGAAGGTAGTTCTGCTGTTAGAGCAGACCAACAACAGGCTTCATCAGCTTCATCTAGATTTGAGGATCCCTCGAATGTTATTGGTCAGTCAAGTGTTTACAATAACAGTTTTCGCTCTGGGATGCAGTGCTCTGATGATCAAAGATTGGAACATTTTGTCACTCAGGGTGAAGGTAAGTTACTTACATTGGTTCTACTGCTTCTATTATTGTGTCAATTTATGGCAGTAATTTGGTTGTTTTGGTTTTTGTTTTGATACAGAAGTTCTTCCTGGAAGGCCTGGAAGTAACAGTGGTAACCCTTCGATGAAGCTTGCTGCAGACATTCCAAATTCGGTTTCTAATCCTTCTAGTGACCCTTCCCTTGCGAGTGAATTCTTAGGAACTCATCAGGATGAGAATCTGCATCCATTTGGCCTTTTGATGTCTGACCTCAGAGGTAACTCTCAGCTGAGGCGTGTTCAATCATCAAATATATCTTCAAGCATGGGTGATCAGGGTCAAACTATAGATCCTTGCTCAGAAGGAGCTTTTGCTTTCTGCAATCAGAGCTCTTTTGGTGCAGTGGTTGATCAACCTCCTTATATGGAGACATGGTCTGATGATTATAGCAAAAATACTCTCACTAACCCTAGCATTCATATAGATTCAAAAGATGTTCACTTATCTCACAGGGAGCAAGACTTCAGTGATTTTGACCTGCAGCACCTTATTTTACAGAATTTGCAAAAAGAACAACTTCAGCCACAGAATAATTTATCTACACATTCCCTCTCACATGGCACCAGATTGGGCATTGAAGAAATTCCTTCTAATTTTTTGAAACTGCAGTTTCAACAACAGCAGCAATTAGAGCTTCAACAACAACGGAGATTGGAGCTTCAACAACAGCAGTGGCACTTGGAGGTTCGGCAGCAGCAACGGCAGTTGGAGATTCAGCAGCGGCAACGACAATTGGAGCTCCAGCTGCAACGGCAGTTGGAGATTCAGAGGCAGCGGCAGTTGGAGCTTCAGCAGCAGCGTCAATTAGAGTTTCAACAGCAGCAGTGGCAGTTGGAGTTTCAACAGCGGCAGTGGCAACTGGAACTTCAAAAGCAGCAGCAGTTACTCCAGCAGCAACTTCGTCACCAGCAAATGGAGTTGCTGCTACAGCAGCAAGAAAAACAACAACAGCAGTTGGTTCTTGAGCGTATGCTTCAGCATCAGATGTCTGATCTTGGTTATAGACGGTCAAAAGTGGATCCTCTGATGGAGAACTTGCTTGATCAAGTTCAGTTCAGAATGCAGCTGCCAGAACTGCAACAGAGTTCTCATCCTTCTAGACACCTTGATCCATCACTGGAGCAAATAATCCAAGCTAAGGTTGGATTGAATTCTCTTCAAGAACCACAGGCTGATTTCTTAGACCTATTACAGGAAAAACATGGAAATGTACTCCCTTCCAACCAGTTTCATTTTCAGCAAGAACGGTTGCAGGCACAACAATTATCTTTGGCACTGAAACAGCAGTTAGGAATGGATGGGAAGAGACATCTCAGTGGACCATTGTCTGTTGATGAAGCAGGTCATCTTGCTCGGAATGGTGGTGCTCTTAACCAGTCTCAGTCTTTAGGATTTGATACTTCAGATTTCTACCAGCAGCGGAGGCTTTCCTCACCAGAGGAGCATCTAAGCCATCTTAAACGGAAACATGCTTTACAGGAGCAGTGTCAACATGGGCTTTATGAACCTGTTGTAATCCCTGGGATAAAGTTGGATAATGTAAATGATTGTCCTCAAGATCCCAATTCAACAGAACATCTCTACATGCAGCCTGCCGACCAACTCGGTTCTTTCTCTTCTGGTATGCCTTTCCCGTTTAAACAAATTTCAGATGATTTTTATGGTTCTCCCCCAGCAGCATTGGGATTTCTCCCTGGAAAACAAGGGAAGCTGGAAAAGAGTGGGATTAAAGGAGAGATGCAACAACTGCTTCTTGAAACTCAGCAGCAGAGTAAGGTTTCCGAAGTTGCTGCAAACTCTAGTATTTGTGCACCAACTGGAGGTGATGAGGAAAACTCAAAGATACTTTTGATGGATTGCCAAAAACTGGGTCTTCAATGTATTCGGTCGTCAGAAACTGATTATCAATATCTTATATCATCTTCTGAGCCTCAGGATGCCTTATGCCTGATCAAGGATTCGCGCTTTTCAAATCTTCCTTTCAATCACATCCTAGATCAAGAAGCTGCTATGAACCTTTCATTTATGAAAGGGCCACAAATTTTGAATTCAACTTCTCTATTGCAAGATAATCTGGTTACTGCTGCTTTGAGTGGTCAAAATGGTGAAAGATTGCTCTCTAAGTCAAATTCTGGAGCACTAATTGAAGAACAGACATTCTTGTCAGGCGCAAGAGATCCTTCTCATGCTAGTTATGCGAATGCCAGATTTATTGGTAAATCAACATTGGACGAAGACTTGCCAGAACTGGAAAGAAAGGGAAGTATATATGGGTCCAAAGCTATGGTTCCGATGTGCAGGTCAGTTTCACAAATTGAAGACAACTTGGTTGAGCAGGCAGAAGCTGCAACGGATTTGGGGAGGATACCAAGCAGGCATAGTTTGCTAAGCATTGCTGGTAGTATGTCAGGCCTTCATCATTATATAGTTGTTTTTAATTGAATGCTAAGTCACTATGAACATTGTACAGGCGGAAATCAAGGCATCTACTGCTGCAAGATGGGAAACAATATATCATCTGGAGGGGAGGTTTCTAATGATAGGTATGGTTTTCCTGCTATGTTGAATGACAGAATTGTTGTTTTTAATGAGGTTGAGTTGAATATTAGCTGTCATTCATAGAAGAGTTGATTCTTTGTTTTCAAGTTTTTGTCTTATAAAATTTAGTCCCTTGCTTTGATAAATATATGTTCTTATCACATATTTTTCAAGCTGCTGGGGGGATGCTGAAAGTGTTTGAATCTAACACTTATGCTGTGGCTGCTAAGTTGCTAAAGTCTGCTTTAAAGGATTTATTATCTCATGTTTGCTTTTCATGAAAAAAAAAATACCAAATTACCAATTGAAGTGTCGGATTTTGTAGATCACTGTATGATATTATTTGTGGTTATTATATTTTGTTCAGTTAGTTGCTGAATTGGATTACGCATCTCTGCTTATGGTTGTTAACATGATATGTTTGGTGCATTTGTTATGCTCCAATTGTTGATTTAGGCTTTATTTGTTCTGTGGATAATAACTTGTTAAAACATATTTTTTCAAGGAAAACATTTTCTAAGGGAATGACTTGTTTCTTTTGTTGGATGCAATACTGAATATCAATTTGGAATACATTGGAATATATTAATTTTCTTACAATAAAAGAGATTGAAAATGTATGGAGCTTCAAAAGACAATTTTCCAGTTATAGTTTGAAATTTTTAAATGAGGAAAAAATACACAAGATAAATAGTGGTTGTTGCTGGTGACTGATGATAGTAATCAGTGGCTAGTGATGGCTGGAAGTGATTGGCAGTAGTAGGTATTTTAATGGGTATATGCTTAGGTGGTTCCTTTCCTTTTTATGATTTATGAGGCCCAGAAATTGACTTTCTATTCTTTGACCCAAAAACCATCTTTTTCTAGTCAATGTTCTTAAAGTGCCCAAAAACTGTAAAATGATTTTTTTTTTCTTTCCTGCGTAAAAAATGGAGTCTTGAAATGAAACTTAGATCATTGCAATTATCTGGAGCCGCAAGTGACATCTGCAATGTCTTTCCTATACTATGATAAAAATCTTTGGTCATGATGTATTTCAGATTTTGCATATGATAAGCTGTATCCAAAATAAATATGTATGTCATGATTATTAGTAACACTGGAATCTTGGAGTGCAGGTTTTATTTTTTGGATTGTCCCTAGTAAGTGATTGTGCTTTGACGTTGAACATCTGTTGATAGCTAGTTATGTTGAAGAAGTATTGCTTCTGGTGCTAGTATCTTTCTATGTTTAAAGGCATAACTTCTCTTGTGCTGATTAAAGAAATGCTCTTTTCAGTGTACCTTCTATACCAACCAAAGGGCTTGATAATACTTTACATAAACGTCTGCCCGTATCACGGGGATTATCTTCCGACGATGGTTTGCCAGACTTGGCCCCCGCTTCAAATGTCAAGCAGAAAAGCTCGCTGAACCTTCCAACTTCTAATGGTATATGATACTGCTCTTCTCAATGTGTTAGTTTTTAGTATGCTGGTTTTAGATAATTCTGGTGATTTATAACTGATATGGTAACTTCCAGAAAAAAGGCATTTGTCTGAGGGGAATGTAGCAGCAGCCTCAGTTGGTGAAATGCAGGCATCTGGGAAGAAAGAAATGCGTTTTAGGAGGACCTCTTCTTACAGTGATGCTACTGTGTCAGAGACATCATTTATAGATGTGCTTAAAAAATCAGTTCTTTCTGAGGCTGATGCAGCTAATGTGGCTGCTCTGGAGTCATCTGATGGTTCACAAGCAGCACAAAGTGCGAAAAAGAAAGGAAAGAAGGGAAGGCAGATAGATCCTGCTCTTCTTGGCTTCAAGGTTTCCAGCAACCGTATCATGATGGGTGAGATACAACGCCTGGAAGACTAACCAGTACATGGTGTATATATCTCTGTAAATCTTTCTTTAATTGTTTTATAGATGAATAGGTTTTGTACAGGTTACTGGGGAGGTATAACAGTTTTGAAATTCTTTCATTCTTTTTTGTTCTCCACAAGGCGGAGCAATAATAGTTCTGGTTTTGACTCCTGCCCTTCATACTATGTTGTACAGGCAATAAGCCAATAATTAAGAAGTTTTGTAAGGCAATAGAAAAAAGAAAGCTATTACAAATTATTTTGATCGATTGTATTTCCAGGATGGCTGCATCTGCATCTGAGTCTGTAGTCCTCAGGACGAAATTTGTTTCTTTTGGCCCTGCTGCTAAAAATGGCTACGCCATAGATGTAGGTTATGAACATCATCTCCATATTCAACTGGAGACTCCAGTACACTCCCAAAGACCTATCAATTAATAAAAATTATTGGTTATGCATAATTCTCAACCGATCTTGTCTTCATTTGCAAATATGGCCAGGAGGGAGTGTCTACCAAAAAATAAGTAAATAAACCCCTCTAAAGTATGGAGAAAGTTGATTTGGATGCTTAAGTTGGCAGGAAAAATGGAGAGAAATTAAAGAAAAAAAAATTAATTTATTCTGTATTATTTAGATAGATTATTATAATAGGAGAGAAATAATATTATAGAAAAATATTTAAGCATTAGCATAATGTCTATATTGTGTATAGATAATTTATAATTTTTATTTTTTAATTTAATTTTTAATTACATTCTAAATAAGATAAATTATTATTGTTTAATTAATTTTTAACTAATTAATTTTAAAAAAATAAAATAAAAAGAATATTAAATTATTAACGTAAAAATTAATACATACTAATTATTTTAGTCAAATCTCTATATTTTATTTTTATAACTTTTTATGTAGATTACACTTTTTGTCTCTTAAAATTTTTAACAAAGATTTCATAATAAAAATAATAAAAAATATAACAATATAATAAAAATATTTATTAAAGATATGAAATAATTTAAAGTTGATTAAATTACGTGATAGTTGATTATGAGATCATAAATTAATGATCAATTTTCTTTAAATTAATAATCATCACTGACTTATTATTATTATTATTATTGTTGTTATTATTTTTTTTATTTTAAATTATTATTATTATTATTATTATTATTATTATGGAGGGTAATATGTAGTAAATAATATATATAATTTTTAAATGTTACATTTAATCACAAAAACCATTAATTTTTAAAAATTAAATTTTTAAAAAATAATAATTTAAATAATAAATATTAAGGTAGAATTGTAAATAATATTAATAATTTAAAGAGAAATAAAAAAATTAAATAATAATTATTATAAAAGTATATAAAAGAGAGTTATTAATTGAAAGTGATACGTGATAACACCATATTTGCATTTCCTTAGGAATATTATATGCTTTATATATATATATATATATATATATATATATATATATATATATATATATAAATTTAAGAAAATATTAAATAAGAAATTTATAAAAAATAATAATTAAATATATTTAAATAAATAAATTTTAAAAATGATAACTAATAACTTTTGAAAGGAATAATAAAAAATAGTGAAAATAAAAAAAAATTAAGAGCATTTAGGTGAAAAAAAAAATAAAATTAAGAGAGTGCTTAAAGTGTATTAAATGTCTTACATGATATACTGTACATGGATAAACAAATGAAAACCATTTAAATAAAAAATTAATTTATAATTAAATATTATTTAATTAAAAAATGATAACAAATATTTAAATTTAATTTTTATAATAATAAAATATTTCCTATTTAGATAACCATTTTAATTAAATTATCATAAATTGACCATAATGATAATAATAATAATAAGCATTTATTAATCTTAGAAAAGTGAAATAAAAAGAAAACTAAATTATTAACATAAAAATAATACATACTAATTATAAATAAGTCAAATATAATTTTTTTTATGTAAATACATTTTTTATTTCTTAAATTTTTTAATAAAGATTTTATAATAAAAGAAATAGAAAATATAATAATATAATAAAAATATTTATTAAATATATGAAATAATTTAAGGTTGATTAAATTATGTGATAGTTGATTTTGAGATCACAAATTAATCATTAATTTTCTTTAAATTAATGATCATCAATAACCTTTTATTATTATTATTATTATTATTATTATTATTATTATTATTATTATTATTATTATTATTATTATTATGTAGGGCAACATGTATTAAATAACATTTTTATATAAATAAATTTATAAAAAAATATAAATAATTTTTAAATATTACATTTAATAATAAAATGTGTTAATTTTTAAAAATTAAAAAAATAATTTAAATCATAAATATTAAAGTACTATCATAAATAATAATGATAATTAAAAGAGAAATAAAAAATTAAATAATAATTAGTATTTATAAAGTAATATGAATAATTTTAAATATTATATTTAATTATAAAATGTCTTAATTTTTAAAAATTAAATTTTAAAGAAAATAATAATTAAAATCATAAATATTAAGATAGTAATGTAAATAATAATAATAATTAAAAGAAAAAAAAATTAAATAATAATCTTTATATGATTGATTATGATATCATAAATTAATGATCGATTTTCTTTACACTAATGGTCATCAATAGCCTTTAATTATTATTATTATTATTATTATTATGTATGGCAACATGTAGTAAATAATATTTTTATATAAATAAATTTATAAAAAAAATATAAATAATTTTTAAATATTACATTTAATCATAAAAAGTATTAATTTTTTAAAAATTAAAATTAAAAAAATAATTTAAATGATAAATATTAAAGTACTATCATAAATAATAATGATAATTAAAAGAAAAATAAAAAATTAAATAATAATTAGTATTTATAAAATAATATAAATAGTTTTTAAATATTATATTTAATTATAAAAGATTTAATTTTTAAAAATTAAATTTTAAAAAAAAATTAAAATCATAAATATTAAAATAGTATTATAAATAATAATAATAATTAAAAGAGAAATAAAAAAATTAAATAATAATTAATTAAAGAAGAGTATGTATGAGATGTGATACATAATAAATTTTTTAAAAAAATTATTATGTGTTATTTTTTTAGAAATACCCCCTTTATCTCAATTTTAGTAAAATTTTTTTTATTAATAAAAACAGTTTGGTCTTATATATATAAATATAAGTTTTAATAATTATTTCACTCAATTTCTCTTATTTTTTATTAATAAAAAAATATTTTGAGTTTGAATTTTTTTTAACCTTTCCTTTCCCTTCAAGTCTCTACTTTATTTTATCGCTCAAACAAAAGAATTTAAAACAATCAAATTTTTTCTTCCCTCTTTGCCTCATTTCTCTTATTAAAAAGAAAACAAAAATTAGTATAAACCAAACTTTTTAAACGTCAATACGAATGGCGTTGGCCTCATGATTTTTGGGTAATTTTCTGAAATTGTTACCTCAATATGACGTCTAGTTTGTGAGGGAAAAAAAATCATGCCAAAATACTAGAAATAGGCAATCTAAAATCTTGCAGGAATAAAGGAATATTTCATGGGGGGAAGCAGCAGATTTGCTAATAATGGGGAAAGCCGTTGATTTAATTTTTAATTTTTAAAGAAATTTGATACATTTTTACCCAACTCCTCTTCTGTTTCATCATTTTCCAGCCCTTTCCAGTTTGATTTTGTTCCCCATTTTCATTCTCCCTGCCAAGAGACAAAATCATCAGCCATGGGTTCTCTTCTCATGGACCCTGAAGATATTGTCACCTTGGCAGGAATTGGGTTAGCCAGAAATATTACCACAATCTGCTTAAACATGGATAGGGTTAATTCACCAGGTATATTTCACGCTGCAGATCCTCTGTCTTTCCCTTTCCCTCTTCTTCTAATACAATTAGCTCTAGCTTGTGGAACCTTTCTTCTCCTTTCAGCACTTCTCAGGCCTCTTGGCCTACCCATTGTCGTCAGGCAACTCTTAGTAAGCTCCTACCCACATTTCTCCTTTCATTGCTTTGTCATTTTTTATTTTTAATACCTTTGAAATTGTTAAAATAAATTAATACTTTCAAATTGTTAAAAAGGGAAAGGGATTTTAGGGTTTGATTCTTTTGCCTCCTGCACAACGAGAACGAAATTGTCAGGACATCTTGTAATTGTATATATAGTTATTTGATGTATAATTTTTTTTATTTAATTTTTATTTTTGGGTATTAATTAATTGCTGATGAATTCCCAGGGTGGCATAATATTAGGTCCAACACTTCTATGCAGGAGCCCTCAGTTAGCAAATATTTTTTTTCCTTTGAGAGGAATAATACTGATGGATGTAGTATCTTCCTTTGGGTTCATTCTTTACTTCTTCCTCCTTGGAGTTCAAACGGATCCATGGTTGTTTAAAAACGTTGACAGAAAAGCTATTAGACTTGGAATTTTTGCTGTGGCCGTGCCTATGGTAATAAGCACTGTCTCATGTTTTTTCATCATGTCCCATGTCAATGTAGACAAAAACATAGCTGGGTCACTTCCCATAATTGCTCAAGCTGAGTCTGTGCTTTCCTTCCCAATTATTGCTCAATTCTTGGAAGAGCTCAAGATTATAAATTCAGAATTTGGCAGAGTAGCATTATCTTCTTCATTTGTAGCTGGGCTGTGCAGTCTCAGTGTGATAACAACTACAATGCTATTGCAACAATCACCTGATGACAATTATGAAGCATTTCAGACCCTAACTAATGCTGTTGTCCTTCTACTTGTTATTATTTTTGTGATGCGACCAATAATTATGTGGATGATCAAGCGGAATCCAGAGGGAGAGCCACTCAAAGAAAGCTATGTCATTTGGATTCTTTTAGCAGTCTTTCTCACCGGCTTCCTTAGCCAAGCACTTGGTTTGCATACTTATTTTGGACCTCTTGCTTTTGGGATTACTCTACCTGCAGGGCCTCCTATTGGTTCAGCCCTAGTTGATAAGCTTGATCTCCTCGCCAATTGGATATTTATGCCCCTCTACCTTGTGAAAAATGGGTTGGTTATCAATGTCTTCAGTGTGAAATTAGAGAACTATCTGATAGTGCAATCCATTGCCCTCATCAGTTCATTTGGCAAGTTTCTGGGAACTTTTTTAGCATCCAGCTACAGCAAAATACCTCTCAGGGATGCTGCTTCACTAGGCCTTGTCATGAATGCCCAAGGTGTGCTTGAGCTTGGCATGTTTAAGATGATGAAAAAAAACAAGGTATGATCAAATTTTCATAATTCTCACTGCCTGGAGGGTACTTGACCCCTGTATTATACGTGTTCATTATTGCCATTTGCAAGAAAGAGTGACAACAGTAATTGCCATAAATAAGTACAAACAACTGTTGCCTTAACCAACGTGATGAATTGGGTTTCTAATTATGTGCAGGCAATAGACAATGAGGCTTTTGTGATCATGTCTGTATCCATGATGCTTGTAACAGGAGCTATCACACCAATCATTAAATACTTGTATGATCCTTCAAGAAGGTATGCTGTTTACAGAAGAAGAACTGTGATGAACTTAAAACCCAATTTTGAACTCCGGGTGCTCATATGTATTCATGAAGACGAAAATGTTCCCGCTGTCATCAAACTCCTTGAGGTCTTAAATCCCACAAAATGTAGCCCTTTGTGTGTTTATCTCCTCCACCTCCTTGAGATTGTTGGCCGTGCAAACCCCCTCCTCATCTCCCACAACTTGAGCAAGAGGCCCTCTAAGAAGGTCAAGAAGTCAGAACAAGTAATCAATGCCTTCAGACACTTAACGGATAGCAACCATGGTCTCATTACACTTTACCCTTATACTGCAATTTGTCCATCTAAAACAATGCATGATGATGTGTGCAGACTCGCACTAGATAAAAGGACTTGCCTTATTATAGTTCCTTTCCACAAGAGATTCCAAGGGAGTGATGGGGCGAATTCCCACAAAAGGGCCATTAAGATAACAAATAAAAATGTCCTTGAGAAGGCACCATGCTCTACTGCAATCCTTGTTGATCGTGGGTTTGTGAATGCTCGAAGGACTAGCTTGAATAGCCAGTCTACTTATCACAGCCAGTCTTCATATAGCGTTGCTTTGCTCTTCTTGGGCGGACCTGATGATAGGGAGGCACTGGCAATAGGGGCACGGATGGCTGGACATCACAGCATCAACCTGACAATGATACGGCTCCTTGAGTATGGAAGTATTACCAATGATAATGCCAGAAGGAGGCTTGATAATGAAGTGGTTAGTGAGTTTAGAACGGCAACGGCAGGAAATTATAGGGTAAAGTATATAGAGGAGGTGGTGATGGATGGGACAGGGACTACTTCAGTGATTAGATCAATGGAAAACCACTTTGAACTTGTCATAGTAGGAAGGCATCATGATAACAAATCACCAATCGTATCAGGGCTTGCGGATTGGAATGATTACAAAGAGTTGGGAACAATCGGTGATTTGTTGGTTTCATCACAGTTCATGGACAAAACTACAATCTTGGTGGTGCAGCAACACAATAATGTCATAAATGAAGGTTGTGAGATTGATAGAACTGTACCAGATTTTGAAGCAGAAGATCTGCCAATTTTTAGGAGAGTGACATGGTAGTTGCAAGCTTAATAAAGAGAATTAGGGAAAAAATATAGAAATTCTCAGACTGAATTTCAAATTAGTCTGATGTTAGTTACCTTCTGATATATGACATGTAGATGACTGATTTTGAGAATTTTATCCTTAGCTTTATGAAAACCAGTGGGGAAGAAACAAAGAACAGTAGCATTGCCAAATGTAGCCAGCCACCATTGCCCATTCTGAGGAGCCAAATTTTGCATCTCAAGCTTAGCCACCATCAATGTATGACTTTCTGCAAACACGCTTCCAAGAATCATCATTGTTCACACATTGATTTAAGCAAGCATAAAATAGATTCAGGTTTCAAAGAAGAAGAAAGGAAGGCCAAAAGCTCTGTAATTATGACTTGCAACGTTGAAGGTGAGGTATCTTTGGAACCTTCATCAGCATAAGCTAAACATTTCAGCAAAACAACTTGGGAATCTGAATATCCTATGTCATAGGCAAGTCCACAAAGCAACTCAAAACCTACAAGAAATTGACCTCCATGGCCATGTGTACAATACATCAGTTAAACAAGAACAAACATGGTAAAGGCTTCAACAAACAACAATCTAACAACAGTGATTGAAAAACAATATCACTTTTGAGCCAGCAACTTAGAGAATGTTAATGATGCTTCATTGTGGGGATCCTGGGGAGAGGATTATTGAATTTAGGCAAGGAATGGTATTCATTGTTGTACAGGAAGAGTCCCTTTGGGGACATCCGATTAAATTGTTGTATAGGAAGAAGTATATACTAAATTTTCTAGGTAAAATTTTAATTTTAAATATTTTTGAGGGGGAACAACGTGGTTCCGCCCCCTGCTTGTCATGTCTTAGACAATTAATATTAAACACCATGATAACAAGAGATTATATTGTGTTGTGCACCGCGGAAACGTGTAAACTGCAAAGGAACAAAGCAAACTGTCACGACCCAACCTATGGGCCGGACCGGCACTAGGACCTGGGCCAGCCTAAATCCCCCGAGGCCCGTAGTAAGCCTAACTATTCCTTAACCCAACTCTAAGGCCCATTTGGGCTCAATTTCAAGAAACCAACCGGACAGAGTCCGGCCATAAAGTGGACCTTTCAACGGGGAGTTTTTGACTCACCGGACCTGTAAACAAAATATATCATCAATTGGGGAGCTCAACTCACCCTCCACATACTCATATCAGCATAAAAATAAATGGAAGCTCAGCTCCCTCATCCAATCCATCAAACATGCATAGAATATTAAGTTTACAGGTCCAAAATAACAATTTAGTTTACAGACCCAATTCAAATAATATTTCTATCACATGCGGAAATTCTAGAAGTTTATAGAATTACACAAACATAAATAGATGACCTGTGAGGGAGAAAAGCAGGTTAACCTCAAAAAATATCCTCCTGTAGCCTGAAAAAATGTTAGAACAGGAGTGAGCATTCGACTAAGAGAGTAAAATATCAATTTTAGCCATAATCTCAATAACTATCTAGAACTAATGCAACCTGTGGAGTGAAATGCAACAGCAACAATATTTTCACATCATAACAGCAAAAAGGTAATTTAGAGCACTCACACACCCTGTAATATCAATCATAATATATGGGAGCTGATCCCTATCTGACTCTCTTAAATCCAACACGTGCCGTGAAGAACTCACTTCGGACTTCCACTTAATAACCAAATCGGGGTCCCAAGAACTCAAGCCGTGTCTACCCAAGGACCGGTCCCAAATGAAGATCTCAAGCCGTGTCTACCCGTCCTATCCATAGTCCACACATCACACGCACGCCAACGCACGCACACTGCTCCAAATTACCACAACAACATTCATGGCACGCTAACAGTTATGAATGCAACATAAATCGTGCCTAGAGTTTAACTACATAAATATATGCATATAAGTGATGCATGGGCATGCTTGAACATATAATAATATCGAAATTACAATTAAAATTAATATTTTACTCACAGACTTGACAACGGTCACTGTGGCGGCTGGGCGGAGGAAGAAGGCTGTCCCGGCTCACCTGACAATTACATTACAATTATTTAATACAAATGACTCAATACAAATCAAGAAAAGACCAAATACGTCCTAAGTCGTGCCGAAAATCCTACAGAGTCTCCCCTATACCTAGGACCTACCCAACCTGCAAAAGGGCTCAAAACACACTTCTATATCCACAATCCATATATTCACAACTCAATCACATCACACAGCCCCTCCTGGGCCCATCAAATCAGTCATCCATCATAATATGTAAAATTTCAATTTAGTCCTTATAATTGATCATTTTTGCAAAAACTGCCCAAATAAACTCTAAAAATTTTAAAACCTTGCCCCGCGGTCCTTAGCAATATTACTAAGCTATTGCAAAAAGAATCATAATTTTCTAAGCTACCATGAATATTTTATGAATTTTTAATCCTATTTAAGCACTAGAAAATTACGAAAAAGCAAGGTTCGGGTTTACCTTTGCCGATTCCGACTTCGGGGATGCGTTCGGGACATCTGACAATGGGGGGGGTAGCCAAAACCTCGGTCCAATTTGGAGACTTTTCCAGAATCTGTCCTGTTTAGCGGAAATTCACGGATCTTATTAAATCACAAATTTCTGCGAATTGAAGATACCTACACGAAGCCCATAACACGGGGGTTAGCACAAATTTTTCAGAATTTTCTAAGCTAATTTACTGCTCGGAAAAATACTGTGAAGTTCCGTGGGACACACCGAAAAACGGTTTCGAAAAAATTCGAAATTTATGTCGCCGCGAAGCTCTCGACGAGTGGAGCGCTCTGGTACTCTCGGTTTTCTAGTGGGGTTTACGGTTTGTGAGAAATCTAGCCCAAAAATCAAAATGGGCTAAAACTTCCCGGGCAAAAATTGGACAAATCGCTCGATGGATTTCGGTGTTCTTGGTGTCTATGGAAAGCTCTCGACGAGTAGATGAGTTTAGACACAAGACCCGATCCGATTGGTGGCCGGATTTTAGCCGGGAAGTCGAAGAGTCGCGCGTGCGCTGCGCGTTGCTTCTGGAGCCGTTTTCCAGCGTTCTAGGCGGCGGCCGGCGGTGAGGGAGGGGTGAGGCGGCGCGCCGGCGAGCTGGGGTGGCAGGGGAGGCGGCGGCGCGGCACGGCAAGGGGAGAAGGGAGGAGAGAGAAAAAGAGAGAAGAAGGGAGAGGGGTCGGACGCGCGCGGGGAGGAGAAAGAAAAAGAAGAAGACCGGTCCGATTCGACCGATCCGGTCCGGTTCGATTCGGTTGGTTCGATTTAGAATACAAAATTTTAAATTTTACTCTGCCTCGGGACCGAAAACGAGGTCCAAAATTCTGAAAAAATTCCAGAAAATTCAGAAAAATTCGTAGATTCCAAATATATTTTTAGTTTTGCCACGTGGCCTTTAAATTAATTTTTAAAAATCATCAAAGTTTATATTTTCGGAAAATCGAACCCAATTTTTAAAATCTGAAAAATCTCAAAAAATTTCCTAAAATTTAAATAAAATTAAAATACCAATAATGCTCATAAAATAATAAAATTTAAAATTTTGGGGTGTTACATTCTTCCCCCCTTACAGAAAATTCGTCCTCGAATTTTACACAAGGCAGAATAAAGTACATGATTACACATTAAACAGATAAGGGTACTTGCTACGCATGTCCCGTTCTGACTCCCAGGTGCACTCTTCTACTGACTGACTCCTCCACAAAACCTTCTCCATAGGGATCTGTTTTGATCTTAGTTGTCTCACTTGGTAGTCCACTATGGCGACAGGTTGCTCCTCAAATGTCAAGTTCTCCTTTAGTTCTATTACATCCGGCTGTAGTACATGAGAAGGATTGGGAATGTATTTCCTGAGCATGGAGATGTGAAACACAGGATGAACGTGAGAAAGGTTGGGTGGTAGTTCCAACCGGTAGGCAACTGCTCCAACTCTATCAGTAGCCTCAAAAGGTCCAATATACCGAGATGCCAACTTGCCCTTCTTTCCAAATCTCATGACTCCCTTCATTGGAGAAACCTTCAGGAATACATAGTCTCCCACTGCAAACTCCACATCCCTCCGTCTGGAGTCTGCATAACTCTTCTGTCTACTGAAAGCTGTTTTCAATTGTTCCCTGATTAAAGGAACTATCTCTGAAGTGTACTGCACTAGGTCTACATCATGCACCTTCGCTTCTCCCATTTCCGTCCAACACAGAGGAGACCTACACTTTCTTCCATATAGTGCCTCATAGGGTGCCATCCCTATGCTGGAGTGATAACTGTTGTTGTAGGCAAACTCCACTAAAGCTAGCTGATCATCCCATTGACCTCCAAAATCCAAAACACTCATGCGAAGCATGTCTTCCAGTGTTTGGATGGTCCTTTCAGACTGTCCGTCTGTCTGAGGGTGGAAAGCCGCATCAAGTTCAATCAGGTGCCAAGTGCCTCCTGCAACTTTCTCCAAAACCGAGAAGTGAACTGGGGCCCTCTGTCAGATATTATGGAAACCGGAACTCCATGCAATCTGACTATTTCTCGAATATACAGTCGGGCGTACTGTGCAACAGAATATATGATCTTCATTGGCAAGAAGTGAGCTGATTTAGTTAAGCGGTCTACAATTATCCATATCGAATCATATCCTCGCGTGGTACGAGGCAACCCAGTCACAAAATCCATAGTAATCATTTCCCACTTCCATTCTGGGATAGGGAGCTCTTGCAGCTTCCCTGACGGTCTCTGGTGTTCAAATTTTACCTTCTGACAAGTCAAGCACTTGGACACAAAATCTGCTATGTCTCTCTTCATGCCATTCCACCAATAGTTATCTTTCACATCATGGTACATCTTGGTGGAACCTGGGTGGACACTATACAGTGTGTAGTGTGCCTCTCGCATGATTTCATTTCTGAGGTTGTCCACATCGGGCACACATATCCTAGAACCTTGCACTAGGGTGCCATCATTGGTAAATCCAAACTCACCACCTTCACCTCACAGATTCTTTTCTATGATCTTCATCAATTGTTGGTCTCGTGGCCGGGAAACTCTAACTCTGTCCCTCAAGTCCGGCCTCACCAAAAATGAGCCAACAATACCCCTCATCCGATGGATCTAGGATTAAACCTTGATCCATCAACTCATATACCTCTGAATCAACGGTCTCTTCTCTCACTGAAATGTGCACCAAATCGCTGTAAGATTTTCTGCTCAAAGCATCTGCTACTACATTGGCTTTCCCAGGGTGGTACTGGATGGTGCAATCATAGTCTTTCAGAAGCTCCATCCATCTCCTCTGTCTCAAGTTTAAATCCCTCTGTTGGAAGATGTACTTCAAACTCTTATGGTCAGTGTATATCTCGCACATTTCACCATACAGGTAGTGTCTCCAGATTTTTAGTGCAAATACTACAGCCGCCATTTCCAAATCATGGGTGGGGTAGTTCTGTTCGTGCCTCTTCAGCTACCTTGAAGCATAAGTCACTACTTTTCCATTCTGCATCAAAACACACCCTAGGCCAACTCTAAAGGCGTCACAGTACACGGTGTATCCTTCACCACTCATAGGTAGTGTCAACACAGGGGCAGTGGTTAGACACTCCTCACAGTCATCTGTCCAAATGAATGGAACATTCTTCCTAGTCAACTTAGTTAGGGGAGCCGCTATCCTGGAGAAATCTTGCACAAAACGCCTATAGTAGCCAGCTAAACCCAGAAAACTTCGCACCTCAGTGACTGTTGTAGGCCTAAGCCAATCAGTTACAGCTTCAATTTTCTTGGGATCCACTTGAATACCTTCACTAGAAACCACGGGTCCCAAAAATGAGATGCTTTCTAGCCAAAATTCACATTTTGAAAATTTGGCGTATAGCTGGTGCTCCCTCAAAGTCTGCAACAGCATTCTCAAGTGCCACACGTGTTCTTCCTCGGTCCGAGAGTATACCAAAATGTCATCTATGAATACGATGACAAAACGGTCCAAAAATGGCTTGAACACCCGGTTCATCAAATCCATGAAGGCTGCTGGTGCATTAGTGAGTCCAAAAGACATCACCAAGAACTCATAATGACCATATCTTGTCCTGAATGCCGTTTTGGACACGTCCTCATTCCTGATTCTCAACTGATGGTAGCCTGATCGCAGGTCTATCTTGGAAAAGAATCTAGCCCCTTGGAGCTGATCAAACAGGTCATCGATCCGAGGAAGTGGATACTTGTTCTTCACAGTCACCTTGTTCAGCTGTCTGTAGTCAATACACAACCTCAATGACCCATCTTTCTTTCTTACAAATAGCACAGGAGCACCCCAGGGTGAAGTGCTCGGACGTATAAAACCCTTGTCCAAAAGTTCCTGCAGTTGCTCCTTTAACTCCTTCAATTCTGCTGGTGCCATCCTATAAGGCGGCATTGATATGGGGTTTGTACCCGGCACAACATTAATGCAGAACTCTATTTCCCTTCCTGGTGGCAACCCTGGAAGCTCTTCAGGGAAGACGTCCATGAACTCTCTGACAACAGGAATATTTTCCATATTGACACCTTCTACAGATGTATCTCTCACCAATGCCAAATACCCTTGGCATTCACGCCTCAACATTTTTCTAGCACTAATTGCTGACACCAAATTGTATGGAGCCATGCTCCTGTCACCATCAAAACTAAATTCTTCCACATCGGGTATGTGGAAATACACCTTTTTGTTCCTGCAGTCTAAAGTGGCATAGTGAGTTGACAACCAATCCATCCCCAGGATTACATCGAAATCCATTACTGGTAGAGGAACCAAGTCTGCTGGGAGGATCTTTCCATCCACTACTACTGGGCTACCCAGAAAAATCATATCTACATCTATGTTATCACTAAGTGGGGTAGCTACCGACAAAGGACACTCTAAAGTTGTAGGGTTTCTACCCAACCTTATGGCAAACACAGGGGAGACAAATAAGTGCGTAGCACCCGGATCTATTAAAACACGAGCTTCATAGGAACAGACCAGAAGAATACCTACCACAACTGCATTCGAAGCCTGAGCATCCTGATGGGTCAGGGTGAAAACCCGAGCTTGACCCCTACCCTGAGTGGCGTAACCACGACATCGACTTCTACCTCTGACCGCCTCCAAATCCATGTCCCCCTTGTCCTCGGCCTGTGGCCATCGAATCGATCGCCGCCATGCCGGAAGCACCGGATACAATCGACGAGGAACATTTGCAACAAACCCCGTGACCCCATCTGTGGCTCATCAACACGGCATTCCCTAGCAAAGTGACCAGTTGGCCACACACAAGCATACTCTGAACCCATCATACAAGTTCCTGAATGTCCTCATACTCACTGTGAACAAGGTGCCAAGGAGGATCTGAACTGCACTGCAATCGCCAGACTCGAATCGTGACCACCGCCGATCCGCACTCGGTCTGAACCCTTGGAATTTGTGTCTAAAACCACTCCTCTTATTTCTGCTTCTTCCTCTGTAATTAGTTTGGCCACCACTATCTGTAGTAGCCATGTGGGGAACACCTGAAGAACCCTCTGCTTTGTTTTTCTTTGCCCTTCCGCTGTCATCCACAGCATAGCTAATCTCTATCTGTCTGGCTCGATCAACTACCACATCAAAAGACTGATCAGACATTATAGCCAGGTTTGCATACCTCCTGTCCCCCTTTAGGAACCTTTTCACCTTCATAGTTTCTGTAGCTACCGCTGTAGGGGCATATCTGCTCAATTCCAGAAATTCTGTAGCATATTCATCTACAGACCTGCCATTCTGTCTTAAGGCCTCAAAGGCCCACTGTTTTTTATCTCTGAAGCTTTCTAGCACAAACCGATTGATGAAAAGTTCCACAAACTGAGTCCACGACAAACCCTCCATCCGAGGTAACACGTAGTCATTCATCCATTGTCTAGGCATAGGCCCATGACATGCTGTATACACTCTACTAGTCTTCTATCATCCAATCGCACTGCTCTCGCTGTCATAGAATCCAAAAACCGATATGCATCGTTTGACATATCATAAGTACCAGGCACCAATTTCTTAAAATTGATTATCTGTTTGTAAGGTTCCCCTCTTGGTGCAGTAGACTGCTGCTGTTGTGGAGGGTGGACCATATACTGTGACATCATGTCGATGGTTCTCTGCAACCCAGCTAGAGTAGCTGCTATGGGGTCCATGGGACCCTGTGCCATAAAAGACTGATCCTGTACTGGTGGTAGCTGCTCTTCTACTTGAGCAGCTCTAGGCCTCCTACCCCGCCTCCTCGGGGCAGGCGCCTCATCCTGTGCCGACACCTCGTCAGGCACATCTGGTTCTGGTGCAGTGGCAGCTCTTCTGCTTCTACGCATTTTCCTAAAATTCAGCAGCATTAGCCCACAAAATTCAAAACTACACATTACACAACTCTATAGACTCATATTTATACATAATATATGGAGTAGAAACTAGAAGCAAAGATGACAATGCAAGACGAATGTGAACCCTATTTTCCGCATGTGACTCTTAGTAGACTCTTCCCAACATTTTAGACAAACATTCCCTAAGAATCTGGAGCCTAAGCTCTGATACCACATTTGTCACGACCCAACCTATGGGCCGGACTGGCACTAGGACCTGGGCCAGCCTAAAGCCCCCGAGGCCCGTAGTAAGCCTAATTATTCCTTAACCCAACTCTAAGGCCCATTTGGGCCCAATTTCAAGAAACCAACCGGACAGAGTCCAGCCATAAAGTGGACCTTTCAACGGGGAGTTTTTGACTCACTCGACCTGTAAACAAAATATATCATCAATTGGGGAGCTCAGCTCACCCTCCACATACTCATATCAGCATAAAAATAAATGGGAGCTCAGCTCCCTCATCCAATCCATCAAACATGCATAGAATATTAAGTTTACAGGTCCAAAATAACAATTTAGTTTACAGACCCAATTCAAATAATATTTCTATCACATGCGGAAATTCTAGAAGTTTATAGAATTACACAAACATAAATAGATGACCTGCGAGGGAGAAAAGCAGGTTAACCTCAAAAAAATATCCTCCTGTAGCCTGAAAAAATGTTGAACAGGAGTGAGCGTTTGACTCAGAGAGTAAAATATCAATTTTAACCATAATCTCTATAACTATCTAGAACTAATGCAACCTGTGGAGTGAAATGCAACAGCAACAATATTTTCACATCATAACAGCAAAAAGGTAATTTGGAGCACTCACACACCCTATAATATCAATCATAATATATGGGAGCTGATCCCCTATACAGCTCTCTTAAATCCAACCTGGTGCTAGCGAAGAACTCAGCTCGGACTTCCACTTAATAACCAAATCGGGGTCCCAGCGAAGAACTCAAGCCGTGTCTACCCCGAAGGACCGGGTCCCAGCGAAGATCTCAAGTCGTGTCTTCTCGTCCTATCCCTAGTCCACATCACATCACACGCACGCCAACGCACGCACACTGCTCCAAATTACCACAACAACATCCATGGCACGCTAACAGTTATGAATGCAACATAAATCGTGCCTAGAGTTTAACTACATAAATATATGCATATAAGTGATGCATGGGCATGCTTGAACATATAATAATATCGAAATTACAATTAAAATTAATATTTTACTCATAGACTTGACAACGGTCACTGTGGCGGCTGGGGGAAGGAAGAAGGTTGTCCCGACTCACCTGACAATTACATTACAATTATTTAATACAAATGACTCAATATAAATCAAGAAAAGACCAAATACGTCCTAAGTCGTATCGAAAATCCGGCAGAGTCTCCCCTATACCTAGGACCTACCCAACCTGCAAAAGGGCTCAAAACACACTTCTATATCCACAATCCATATATTCACAACTCAATCACATCACACAGCCCCTCCTGGGCCCATCAAATCAGTCATCCATCATAATATGTAAAATTTTAATTTAGTCCTTATAATTGATCATTTTTGCAAAAACTGCCCAAATAAGCTCTAAAAATTCTAAAACCTTGCCCCACGGTCCTTAGCAATATTACTAAGCTATTGCAAAAAGAATCATAATTTTCTAAGCTACCATGAATATTTTATGGATTTTTAATCCTATTTAAGCACTAGAAAATTACGAAAAAGCAAGGTTCGGGTTTACCTTTGCCGATTCCGACTTCGGGGACGCGCTCGAGACGTCTGACAATGGGGGGGTAGCCAAAACCTCGGTCCAATTCGGAGACTTTTCCGGTAACTGGTCTGTCTGGCCGGAAATTCACAAACCCGGACAATTGTAGAATTTCTGCGAATTGAAGATACCTACACGAAGCCCATAACACGGGGGTTAGCACATAAATTTTTCAGAATTTTCTAAGCTAATTTACTGCTCGGAAAAACATTGCGAAGTTCCGTGGGACCCACCGAAAAACGGTGTCGAAAAAATTCAAAATTTATGTCGCCGCGAAGCTCTCGACGAGTGGAGTGCTCTGGTACTCTCGGTTTTCTCGTGGGGTTTACGGTTTGTGAGAAATCTAGCCCAAAAGTCAAAATGGGCTAAAACTTCCCGGGCAAAAATTGAACAAACCGCTCGATGGATTTCGGTGTTCCTAGTGTCTATGGAAAGCTCTCGACGAGTAGATGAGTTTAGACACAAGACCCGGTCCGATTGGTGGCCGGATATGCCGGATTTTGGCCGGGAAGTCGAAGAGTCGCGCGCTCGCTTCGAGCCGTGGCTGCGTTTCCAGCGACGGCCGTGGGGAGGGCTGGGCGGCGCACCGGCGAGCTGGGGTGGCAGGGGAGGCGGCGGCGCGGCAAGGGGAGAAGGGAGGAGAGAGAAAAAGAGAGAAGAAGGGAGAGGGGTCGGACGCGCGTAGGGAGGAGGAAGAAAAAGAAGAAGACCGGTCCAATTTGACCGGTCCAATTTGACCGGTCCGATCCGGTCCGGTTCGATTCGGCCGGTTCGATTCAGAATACAAAATTTTGAATTTTTACTCTGCTTCGGGACCAAAAACGAGGTCCAAAAATTCTGAAAAAATTTCAGAAAACTCAGAAAAATTCGTAGATTCCAAATATATTTTTAGTTTTGTCACGTGGTCTTTAAATTAATTTTTAAAAATCATCAAAGTTTATATTTTCGAAAAATCGAACCCGATTTTTAAAATCTGAAAAATCTCAAAAAATTTCCTAAAATTTAAATAAAATTAAAATACCAATAATGCTCATAAAATAATAAAATTTAAAATTTTGGAGTGTTACACAAACATACAAAACACCAATATTTATGTGGTTCACCCTCTCAACATAGGGCTACATCCAAGGGCATGACATTTTTTACTATCACCAATATATAAATAATCATTACAAGCTCAAAATTATGCTATCCATAAATCCAATTACACCCAAGATAACCCATACAATATTAAACTGCTCATAGTAAATATATTAGTTAGTCCCTCTCAGTTTCCTCTAGACATAACCCAATATATTTACTATTACAATACTAAACCACAAAGGGTGTCTTCAACTATATAGGCAAGAGCCCTCTCATCAATGGACAAGAATCCCTTCCTCTTGAATTCTGTGTCTTTACTCCACCTTAGGCCGAAGCTTTTTTCCGCTGCAATGGGCAAAAGCCCCTCATCAATGGGCAGAGCTAAATCCGCAGTAATTGGGCGACAGTCTCACTCCATGAGCTGAAAGCCACTCTCTTCAATGGGCAAAAGCCACTCTTTTCAATGGGCAAAAGTTGAATAACCTTTTCCATCATTCTTCTATTTATAGTATTAATTCTCTCGATCCTTATCTGATTATGAGTCTCACTCAATTTAGAAATAATACTAAAATAAGAGTTCTACTCATTGTAAAAAATATTCTTTCATCAGAATATTTCTCCCACTCAAATTATGAAAAGATCTCTCTCAAAATCCTATTAGGATTTTGAATCATAATTCTAACATATTGCATAATAACATGAGATCAAAAAAATAATAACAATTAAAATTAAACAAACATGAAAAATTAGAAATTAATAAAATACGAAAATTAATATATCATATAAAATTAAATATATATTTAAGTTGATCCATCTAAAATTTGCATAAGATTTGAGACCATTAATTTTATTTACTTATATATATATATATATATATATATATATATATATATGTAAATAAAATAATTTTTTAATTTAAATGAAATAAAGGAGAGTAAAGCAAAATGAAAGAGAAAAAAAATATATTTACCCATCGAAGGAGAGAAAAAGCAAATGTAAAAATAAAAAAATAATTTAATTTGTAAATATAAAAGTTCAAGGTTCCATTTGTTTCACGCATATGTATAAGTGTGTTAACATTTTAATAAGATTATTAAAATTTAGACAACAGAAAATAACTTTCTATTTTAAAAAATAAAAGTAATTTTCTTTAAAAATGACTTAATTTTCTTTTTTATTAGAAAAATATTTTTTGTTGATTAATTTTTTTGAATGCTCTAAACTTTAAAAAATGCAGAAAATATTTTCTGTGAAATAACAAAGTCTAAATAATTAATTTTTATTAAACTTTTGTACTTATTTAATGATAATTAAAATTAAAATTATAATATATAAATTATAAATTGTTAAAGAACCAATAGAAAATTTAAGAAAGAGAATCCCTATTTAATCAATGAGACCAAAAAATTTATTTTAGTTATGGGTATTTAGATCAAATTAATTAAATAAAAATTAATTAAATTAAATTCTTGTAACATTTATTGTTAAACATCTTTTAAATTAAATTTTCTTCAGATATTTTAAAATTAAAAAGTAACATCTCATTTCCATAACAATCTAAGCATTCCCTAATAGACATAACTGCACAGTTCCAAACCATATAGCCAATTCACAGAATTGACATATGAAGGAAACCTACTCATTTGAAGATTAATATTCCAGCCTGATTCCAACCACATTTGTACCTTCGAAACCTTCAGGCAAAGCAACAATTAGAACATAAAAAGATACAAACTTGTATATTATTTTAATATTCAAACTAATTTTTCCCAGTGACCTCAATTATCTGTACAAACTAATAGCTTTTGTACAACCCCTGTGCAATCACACTGTACATCTATAGAGGGGCACTCCAGTGTTAACTAACATTTTGTCTTCTTGATGCCTAAGTTTTTTTCTGGAGTTTATACATCTAATATTCCTGTACAAATATACTCTGATGAGAATTTACACACAGAAAATTGAGTAGGATCCGATCAACTTTAAATTCTGGAATGTTCATGCTTTGAAGAGGTTCCCGAATAGATACCCCATGGTTGTTTCTTGTGGAGGCTTTGGTAAAAGAGTTGAGTTATGTTTCACCTGCAGCTTGGTTTGCCCAACCTGTTGGCAAATAGAGTCGATAATCTTGGGGTCAACTGGGTTACCTGTCACGTCTGTGACATAGAATGTGTCTTTGGCTTTACCACCTTTTGTTGAGATTTCTGCCCTCCTGATACATAAACTGTTTTCTCTGAATACTCTGGTAATGTCTGATAGAAGTCCAACACGATCCTCTGTGCATAATTCTAGCTCAAGGCCCTTGCATGACCAAGTATCATATGTAAATACACAGTGCCAACTTTGGTAGACACTTGCAAATTAAATAGAAGATTCAATGCATAGTGCACACCTCAGATGCTCGCCTTTCAATGGCAGCTTCAAGACACTGAATGACACGCTCTTGCTCAGCATCTGAGCTTATAGGGAGTCCATCGATATGTCGAATGTAGAATTCCTACAATCAAATGGAATCTTTCTGTTTAATGAAAGATAAAAAAACAGTTAAGACAAATAATGCCAACTCAAAGTGCAAAAATTGACCATATAAAATTGTGATCAATCAAGGTGAAAAATTCCATCCTGAGATGAAGAAAAAGGATGGTGTGGGAGTACAACTAATGATTATTATGCCCCTCCGGAAGAAGTGAATAGGAATTTTTTCAGCGCGCTCAGTTTACCAATAAACATCCGCAGTATTTAAGCTGGTGCAAGGAATTTCAGAGGATATTTCTGGAGTTGATTGTCACAAATAGCTGCATTTTAACTAAAACTATCTTACCTGATAAGCTTCCATCCTTCCTGTGTTGACCATTCCATGAAACACTACATACTCCATGTCTGTTAAAGTGCAAACAATGTCAAACAACAGTTTAGGGCGATCCTTGGCCCTCATAGTAATCACAGAGTAATCTTTCTCAATGTTCAATACAGTAACATGGGGTCTTGAGCTCTCATCCTTATGCCTCACTAATCCAGCCCTTTCAATCCTTTCATAGTCCCTATCAGCAAACATGATCTGATGCAATCTTCTCTCCCTACTAGTTATCCCAGGAGGTGAAAGAGTCATTTTTGCTGCCTTCAAATCATTATTTCCTTTGAGAACAATGCAAAGCAATTCCTTTATCGTTGTGAGTCTCTTTGGATCTTCAATTGCACACCCAGTAGAATCATCTGTGACATGAACTACAGCTGCAGCCCTAGCATTATGGGTCCATATCTCAGCATTTACCACATTGCAATGAAGGTCACTCAGAACTGCACATACTTCAGACAATAAGCCCGGCCTATCAGTACCAGTGAGTTCAATTGAGGTATGCTCTTCAGAAGGCATCACCCCTACCGATCCTCTTAATGAGAGAAAACAGCTCGCATTGCTTTCCAGTCTCTGCAGGATACAGCATTAACAGGAATAGACTGAGTCAACAAAGTTCATTAGAAAATGGACTATAGCAATAGATGAATGAAGAACTGTCGTGTGTGGTATTGAAATTGGCATTTTGTAAGATGATCATTACTTGAAAAGAAATGGAAAAGAATTTAAAAAATTTAGTAAATGACTTTTCAACTTTACCTTCCATTAAAACATGTGTAGGAAAATACCCTATTAAGAGGAAAATAGTAAAGGTTGTCAGTTTTTGGCCAAAATATAGCATTGCAACTTAACAGTTTAAGCCCTCCCAGGGATATTGCTTGAATTCTACTTTGATTGATAACGTATTCATTAAGAAAAAATGGACCAAGTTGGGGTTAAAGGGGACAAAGAAATGTAACATGATAACACATGCTCAGGTTAATTGTTTGTATTTGCTGCGAAAGATAAGACTGAGCTTGATGAACTATGTAGCTCAACAGAATAGCAGACAGAAGTCAATAGAAGGAATCCTAATCCTGTTCTATGTTCCTTCACTCTAATATCTCAGAAATCAAATGATTAATTGAAAAGGATGAAAAGCAATAGCAGTAGATGAGTCCTTACTCTTTGAATATATCCGATGACTTCCCTGTCCCTGATTTTTTTACCATCTTGGTCGATCACATTAAACACTGATAAATATTGAGAGAAAAATGAGAAATAAGAAACTAAAAATTCTTTCAATTCTTTCTATAATCTGAGTGATTTAAGAGGAGAGGAAATCTCACCATCCATAAACCATACTCCATCAGATGATATATATGCTTTTGTTATTACCAGGTTCATGTCAGTAAGCACTTGTACGACTTCAAGAAGTATTCCATGCTTGTTAACACTGTCAACCTACAAAGAATAATCAATTCTTAAAATAAGTAAACAAACTCAGAGAAATTATACAAATTGATTGATAAATGATGACCTCAAACATATCAATATGCAAATTCAGCAAAGCCCGGATAGAGTTAATTTCTCAATCAACACGCAAAAATTTTGAAGAACTCATTTACCAACCACAACACACACACACACACACATCTAGCTCAACCTAGTTATGGTAAACAAAGATCGATATACTGGCAGAGTTAAGACATGAGCTATACCTGGATAACAGTGGCATCTTCACAAGCATCATTGTCAATCACAACTCTGACACAAAAAGCAATTAAATTAAAGTTTCCATGGTATAAACAACATAGATGAAGAGATAAAATTTTTTTAGAGAGAGAGAGAGAGAGAGAGAGAGTAGGCCAACCTATGATCCTTAATTTGAAGAAAGGGTTAGGAATCAGGAGGCTCTGTTGGGTTGCCAAGAAAATTGGGGGAAGATGGAAGCCAAAAAGAAACGAAAAGCAAGTTAAAGTAGCTTATTTTCTGCTCACCAACCATTAGAAAATATGCTACTTTAACTTGAGTGGATTTAGTTTCAAATTCTAATTCAAGAAATTCATTAAATACTTAAGATTAGTTTATTTCATTAAATTTTCTTCTCTTTTACTCTAGATTTCTCAGCAATAAACCAGCCAAAATACTGAAAATCAAAGCAATGAAAAAGACCATCAAGCAGAGTAAACTTAAAAAAAAAAAAGGAAAGAATGCAAAACTTTCTCTAAATCCATCTCCAAGCAAAGGATACAATTCATACTCCATAGACCCTCCAAGATTATACACCCAACACCAAGAAATGCGAAAAAAACATAACCCATCGAAACAAAAGCAAAAACGACCTCAAACGCAACATTCACAAGCAGACCCAGAAACCCAGAACACAACTACAAAAATTTTACTCCGGAAGAAAGGATGTACCTTGGTGGGTTCATCCTTCTAATAAGCTTAGCATATTCGTCATCCATGTCTTCAAAATCCTTCAGAACTCAGATGTAAACCCAACAACAAATAACAATCCTAAGTATAATACAGGCCAAAACTTGAAAAAGTATACAAGGATCCTATGCCCCCTCCAATATCCAAGGAAAACAAAAAAACGAGAGAGAGAGAGAGAGAGAGAGAGAGAGAGAGTCCGGTAAACAGTGTTGGAACCTTAGCCGTTTATAAGAAACACATGATCTAATCAACATTTGACACAAAATTAATTTGAGGAAAATTATTATTTAATCCACAAATTTAACAAAACTAAGAAATTAATATATTTAAAAATATATTATTTTATCTTCGTATTTTATTTTTATTAAATTATTTAATCTCTTTATTAAATAATTAAAAAAATAAAAATAAAAAATAAAAAAATATTTAGAGTAATTTAAATATTAAAAATAATTATGAGATTAAATAATTAATATAATTAAATTATATAGATTAATTAATTAATTTTATTAAAATAAATAAATTAAATAATAATTTAAATAGTATCAATAAATGAAAAAATTAATAAAATTAAATAATTTAATAAAATAAAATATAAATATTAAATAATATATTTTTTTAAAATATAAAAATTAAATAATTAATTTTATTAAAATACAAAGACTAAAATTTCACACTTTATTAAATTGAATCATTTTCATAAAAAATTAACTATACTCCTTATTTCCTAATTTATTTTCCCTTATCTCATTTATCTATATGTTTTTCCACTAAGCGCTACGAACACAACCTTCACCTGTGGCGTTCCAAAAGGCCAGACCGAAGGGCAAATAGGTTTCAATAGGCCAACCAATGCTACAAGTTTTAAATTCATTCAAACTTTACTAGGCTACTTGGCTAGGCTTTTTAAAAAAGCTAATGCTAGCAACATGTAATGTTGGTTGTGAGGTTTCCTTAGCTTATAAATAGGAGAGCATTAGCCCATAGGAAAGCATAGAGAGTGAAGTATGCATGATTCATAGGACAAGAGTGATGAAGGGATCATCAAAATGCAATTGTGCAAGGTAGCACACCAAGTGAATTTTGGGTTAGCCATGCAAGTGAGCCACTTGTACAACATTCAAGTTTTCCCTATACCACTACTTAGTGAAAATATAATACTTTGGCAACTGTCACCAAGTCTTGTGCTTCCACCTTTCTTAGTTTCCACAATATGCTAAATTACTTTAGTAGTAATCCAAATAGGCTAATCAAGGGAAAGGTTTACTAGTTAACTTATCAGGCTGGTGTTGCTAACCATGTTATTGAAATGGCATAATTGTTTCTTTATAAAAACCTAGTATGTTGTGGATTTCATATATATGGTTTTTTAAGAGTTCCATTAGAGTTGTTCTGTAACGAGGAAAAGAGAGAAAAAAATGATAGGGAAAGAGAAAAAAAAAAAGGCAATTCCTTTATTTTATTGGAAAAAAAAGGAAGAAGGAAAAATTAAAAGTCTAATTCCCTTATTTAATAAGAAAGAAATAGGGAAAGGAAAAAATTGTGAGGATGTGTGGAGAAAAAGCATATCTAGCCATTTTATTTTATTTTATTTTTCTTCCAAATTGAGAGGAAAATAGTGTTAGTTTTTATGTTTTCCCTCCATACCTTTTTTTTTTCCTCCAATTGTTATTTTTTAATATAATTTTGCTTATTAAATATGGGCATAATAGTAAAAATATAATATTTTTTTCCTCACTTTTCTTTCCATTAAACATGCAGAATAATCAAATCACATCTTTTCATTTCCTTTCCCTACGGAAAAAATTTGTAAGGAACATAATAGTTTTCCTTTCCATAAGGAATTTACTTTCCTTATAATTCTACTAACTTTTCTATTGGACCTAGGGGTCTTAATCCATATTTTGATGATAGTAAATAATTAGTGTGCTAACAATCTACCTTGGAAGTATTTGTGTTAAGATTGTAGGTTCCAAGTTCAAAATTGAGAAATTGCTTGAAATCAATAGTGAAAGAAAGCAAGAAATTAAAACAAAGATCAAGGAGATACTACAATGTAAAATTTTCTTTTATCTTGTAAATCTCAATTGGTTGGTTATGGTGGCTTAAGTCTAGGTGTCTCTAAATTTTTTAGTATCTCTATTTTTAATTTTTCTTGATCAATGGGAGTAAAATGAAATTTTCACTTTTGAGATTTGTAAATTTGTTTTTGAAAGTATTTTCATTGAAAAATTTATCAAATTAGCTTTCTAAAGGTTCAAACGGATCAAAAATCCAAACTCAAGTAAAAAAGTTATAAGTTTGTAAATCTCTAAACTTTTTAGTGTCTCTATTTTTAACTTTTTCTTGATCAAGGGGAGTAAAATGAAATTTTCACTCTTGGGAAATATAAATTTGTTTTTTAAAGTGTTTTCATTGAAAAATTTATCAAATTAGCTTTCCAACGATTCAAACGGATCAAAAATCCGAGTTCAAGTCAAAAAGTTATGAGTTTGTGAATCTCTAAACTTCTTAGTATCTCTATTTTAACCTTTTCTTGACCAAGGAGGAGTAAAGTAAAAATTTCACTTTTGAGAAATGGAAATTTGTTTTTAAAAGCATTTTCATTGAAAATTTATTAAATTAGTTTTCCAACGGTTTAAACGGATAGAAAATCTGAGTATGGGTCAAAAAGTTATGAGTTTTTTAAAACCTAAGTGCCCTTTTATCAAGAGAGCACTTTGGTAACTGAAAGTGGGAACTTCGACAGCCAAAGTTCACTCATTAAATGATAATTTTTGAGTTTTTAATTTCTTTTTGTCCAGAGAGCACTTTAGTAGCTAAAAGTGGGAACTTCGACAGCCGAAGTTCACTTTTTGAATGGTGTTTTTTGGTGCTTTAACCTTCGATAGCTAAGGTAATGAACTTTGGCAGCCAAATCTTGATTTCTAAAACTATATAAAACAGAGTTTTGGGTGGTTGAATGACTATATTTGCATTTAATGCACCCCTAACGATCATTTTCTTGTCAAAACTATAAACAGAGGCTATTTATGACTGGAGGATATGAACAACAACTATTTCTTGAGAATTTATTATGTTCAAAAGATTTTTTCTTCTTCTCTCTCTCTAGAACATAAGCTACCATAATTGATTATTGAGAGCTTGATATTTTGAGTTATAATTTCTTTATTCTGAGAGTTAATTCAAGATTATTATGAGCATTTATTGTAACTTGAGTGTGATAGAGCATTAAATTGCTCTTGAGTGTAAAGGGTTTTATAAAAGAGCAAAAGTTTACTCTTGTGGTAATTGTAAAGGGTTTATTCTTTACCCAAAGAAGAATTTTAGTGGAGTTAACCCTCAAAAAGGGCCTTGAGGAGAGGACGTAGGCTTGGGATAGCCGAACCTCTATAAATTTCTTGTGTTCATTCTTCTTTTCTCTCTTCCTTGTGCTTATTCTCAAAATTTTCTCTTAGCCTTTAAATTTTTTAATTAACACTCAATTCACTCCACCCCCCCCCCCCCCCCCCCCCCCCCCCCAACTCTTGGGTTGCTACAAGGGACAACATTTTCCTTACTCAATCCTTATAATTCCACTAACTTTTCCTTACTCAACTTTCATTTCTATAAAATAGGCCTAGATGTGTGCTTCTAACACTAAGCTTTTTTTTTTTCTTTTTTTCTCGTTTGAGAACACTAAGCTTTCACTACTTAATGAAATGTCAAAAAATAATGAAATACATGCATACATACATGGATTAGTATTTATACAAGCCCAACAAACAATCCATATAGTATATATAATTGCAAGAGCGAAAGCTACATGCATGGAGCTCTCTACACTCCATTATTATTATTATTATTTGAGAATAAAAAACTTTGAATTAAAACCCAAGATTAACAAAGTCCAAGAGAGGTAAAACATCAGGTAGACTGTCTTTAACCCAAATAAGCTCAGGGTCATGAGTAGTACAATAGGCACACTTAGCCAAAACATGAGCAGGTTCGTTGCCTTCTCTAAACACAAATGACCAGCGAACATCCACTAGGTGCAAGCAACCATTATGACATTCATCTAGCAACACTCCTAGGCTCGAGGTAAGTAGCACATTAGTATTGAGAAGATTTACAACCACTTAACAATCAGATTCAGCCATAGCCCTCCTAAAGCCCAAATCAATAGCTAACTAGAGACCATAAGCAAGAGTAAGAGCTTTAGAAATATTCAATGATCAAGCCCCAGGAACATGCTTAAAATTACAAGCTAAAAGCTAACCTCTATCATCACGAATAACAATCTCATATCCCACATCTGCATCACTGAGATTACCAGCATCATAGTTCAATTTGACAAACCCCAAAGGAGGAAGAGACCACTGCCTACAAGAATCCACCAGAATATAAGAAAGGCCTCCAATCAAAGATGGAACAATTGACCATACTCAGAAATTATATCAAATAGCACCCACCACTCCACTAGAAGACTTGTCACACCTTACCTCTTCGTAAGGCATAACATGATCTCGTAGTATACATAGTGAATCACCGAACTTCGCCTATCAATAACTCATTAAATATACAACAAGGGATTTTAAATCAATTTCTATTCATTTTAAAGTGTGGGTTAATGATGATCAAGTAATAAAAAAACCTTTAATTGAAATTTAGCTCATAAATTAAATTTTAGATTAGTTTGGGATTTCCAAAGATTTTACAGAAAATTCTGCAGAATGCCAGATAAAAATAGAGAAAACAGTTCTTCCAAAACCTGTTAAAAGCACTCCCAAAATGTAATAAATCCACAACTCCAATTTTTATCAACACCATTTGATCTCAATCAACTCAATGTCAAGCAAACTCAATATTTATAGAATTCTAAGAGAAATTTAACTACTGTATTTATAAAAAAAAAGTATAAACAAATTTATATTACAAAAATTTACATTGACCAAAATGACAGTACCAACTTTTATACAACTGCTCAATGTTCACATATCGATACATACAAATTAATTTACATCAGAAGAAAATTTACAAAGAGGTATAACTGATATACCCGAGATAAATCCAAATACTGCTCCAATTTCAGTCCCAAGCAGCTCACTCTGCTACTTTATCCTTTTTTCTATCTGCGACAGCAAGAAAAGTTATCGGTAAGTAATTTTACTCAATGGTTCACAACTAATATCAATTAAAAATCATTATAAAATAAAATAAATCAATTCATAACAGATCAAGGTTTTCATAAGAATGAAGCATATCTAAATTATCAAATCACTAAGAGTCATTATTTCAAACATAGTTCACAAATCTCAAAGAAAAAGTGTTGCCATGAACACACAGTCTAGACCATGACATAAAATTTCACGACCAATACCGTGTTGTACACCACGACAAAGCAAATCACCGCATTAACCTTTATTAATGAGGGAAAGGCTAGCTAGCTAATGAGTACTCATATAGTCTTACCCCACTAACCGTTATTAATGGGAGACATATGCAATTTTAATTGCCAAACCCTTAATAGCCTTTACTACTGGGGCGTTCCGAACAGGACTGTCATGTTAACTGTGGTTTAAAAACTAATTCATAAAATTTTCATTCTAATGATTGCATTTCGATTCACTTAATACAAGTCATTCAAAGAATTTACCCTTATAGGGTTGGCAACACATAATTCATAAAACTCAAGGAGAAAATCATAATTGTAGCCAAAACATTTATAATTACCATTCATTCAAAATAATTTACAAAATTAAAATCAATTGAATAAAATTAGTTGTGTACAAACCTCTAATGAGTCACCTCTTTGTTTTGACTCACTTTTTCCTTATCTTTTCTAGTCTTTTTTTCCACTGAAACACACAATTTAAAGTGTTTTAATATTTATCCAAATTATTTCTAACAATAATTCTAACAACTGCATTTTGCATTTAAAATTTACTTATATAATCCCATAAATTGAGTTCTTTATGTTCTTAGTTATGGTAGTTACTATTCACTCGACTAATTTAGTAAAATATTGACTTTCTCATACTTAATAGGTATGCTAGTTCTAATTACCCCCACATACCATATTTTGGGTCCTAAATTTGTTGGCATTTGTTATAATCTCAATTCAAAGCTCATTGGAAGAAATTCCAAAAATTTAGATTTTGTCTCTTAAGTTTACTATTCTATTGGACTAATCTACAATAGAACTTTGGCTAAACTTTCTTTATCAAAGTTGTTCCTTAATGTCTTGGCTTTAATTTTCTTTTTGAATCACTCCATTTAGAGTTTTGTAGCTCAAGTTATGCCATTTTTACTAAGGCTGGCTGGATTGGTCAAAATCCAAAAATTCTGGGCAAATTTAGGTCTAGCAGATTTGGTGATCTACGTTTGGTTGGCAATTTAACTAGGTTATTGTCAGAATTTGGGTTTGTGTTATTCATGAAAGTTGTTCTAATATATCTAAGCTTTCCAATGATATAAAAATCAGGTCATTTGGACCTTTCTACACCAAGTTATGACCATTTGAACATATACTATTCATAAGGTCAGTTTTGTCCAGTGGCAGGGTATCTGATATGGATTTAACCAAATTTTACACCAACTTGTGGTCGGTTTTAGGGCAAGGTTTGCGCATGAAAATTATTGCTTTGGGTCTTAATTTTCATCTCCAATTAGCCTCATACCAATTGGAGCAACATAATTTTAGTTATAGCCATTTGAGTGGGCAAGGGTCAAACTGTCCAAATTTGGACATTACCACATTCACACTTCAATTCCATTCCATGTATTCAATCACACTCATAAACACACCAATTAACCAATTTAAGCATCAATTATGTCAATTGGGCATTAATTCACTAAAATCCCCAAATTTTCCAACCAAAACCTTAAGTGCCAAGAACTCTAATTTTCAATTGTCACAATTCATGAAATTAAAGTATACCACTAACATCTACTCACTCAATTGGGCTTGTATACATGATTAATTGAATTAAATTACATCATTTCCCTCAATTACCCATGGCTACCGAAATTTTATCTCCCCTTAATATGCATGATTTTTTCCATTTTTCTAAGTCAATTCTACTTGCTCAACATTAATTCCACAACTATAAACCAATAGGAATGTAAAAAGAAACTTACCTTATATAGAGCTCTTAAATCCTCAATTCTTTCTCCAAATTCTTTAAATTTCTCCCACCAATTCTTCTTATCAAGGTCAATTAAGAGGGTTTTATGGGTTTTTGTTAGGGTTTATAGGGTGAAATCAAGCTTTGAAAGCTTGAAGATGCTTAACAACGGTGGAAATTTTTTAGAGAGAAAATGAGAGAGAGAGTGGCTGGCACTTAGAGGAAGAAGAAGACCAATTTTAGCTTTTTAATTTCCATTTATTTCCTATTTATACTTTCCCAAAAATAGTTAATTAAATAATAAATATTTATTATGTCATGCTTGCATCATATGGTGATGTCATAATTCCTTTTAAGTTTATTTTCTTTTCTTTTTCTTTCACTCACCTTTTCACTTGTAATCTATTTTTCATAATTTTAATTTTCTACATTTTAATGGACATTTAGGCCAAAAGTCACCTCTAAGGATGAATTGACCAAATTGCTCCTTACTGGTCTGATCCGTTTTTCCAATAGCATTAAATTGCTTTCGGAACTCTGGTTCAATTATTTAAGCTGGTTCTCTATTCTTTTCTGTGGTTTTCACAGTATCATTAACTTTGCAATAATCCTTAGGCCTGGGGTGTCATAAGGTCCCACTCGAAAATAGGGCAGCGACTGAACTCACAGTCACTTTCCGGTTCGGTCACCCATCACTGTGGCCTCAACTCATTTAACCCATTATACCTTATTTTCTTAATTTCTATTTTACCTTCATGTAATTGTTATTAATTTTTGTTTGTGGCTTTTTTAGGTGACTTAAATATGGTTTTAAACCCCTTGACTGTCCGGACCAACACTAGTCACTGGAACAGTGAAATGTACACAACTAATGAATATAGGGGTGTTACAAGACCACTCACATTCCTCGAAGAGGAATTTATTCCTTATATACTACAACTGATAGCACACCATAGCAAAATAGGATAAGTCCTCAATAGAAACAATAGCCATAATACTGCAGAACTAGTGTTTAAATGAGGAACCATGAATTTGACAAACAAGAGAGAGATTACTAAGGTTCCACATGGTCACAAAATAAACAAGTGGATGGGACTATGTTAATCCTCCTATGAAGAACATCCTTGTTTGGAAGGATATCTAGGTTGCATGCCATAGCAAATTAAGAACTTTAGGAGGGACACAAATATGCCAAAAAGACTTCCAAAAAGAAGAAGTCGAGGAACTCAAAGAAGATTTCACACCAACTTGAATTGACATATCTAATGCCACTCAATACCCGCTTTTCACAATATAGTTCCTACTTAGATCATAATTGTAAATGATGGCATTCTCACGCTCCAAAGATCCCAAAGGAAGTTGCCGAATATTATCTGCATCAATTGGGAAAAAGATATGGTGAACAAGATCCGAATTCTATTAACGAGTATGTTGATTTATGAGTTCCTCAACCAAAGCATAAGGGGAAAAGACCCTGTTTGGAGTAATCACTTGAAAGGAAATTAGGTGAGATAACCACCTGTCTCTCCAAATATGAATTTGTCTACCATTTTTAATATGCCAACTCGTTCCTTGAAGTAAGATTTCCTAACCTCCTAAGATGCTCCTCTAAGAATAACTAAAGTAAGCACCTAAGGAGGCATGTAAAAAATCACAATGAGGGAAGTATCTAGCCTTCAGAACTCAAGCAAGAAATGGATTCAAATTTTGAATTAAATTCTAGCCCTGTTTAGCCAATAACGCCTTATTGAAACATGAAAAATCACAGAATCCAAATCCTCCTCTATCCTTAGGAAAACACAGTTGATGCCAACTATAAAAATGAAAATGATGTTAACCATGGCATTGTCCCTACAAGAAATGACTAATCGTAGCACATAGTTCATCACAAATTGACATAGGGAGTAATAGACATTGCATAACATAAGTTGGTATTATCTAAGCCATGATTTCAAAAATTACCTCTCTTGCCACCCCATATAAGAGTTTTTCTTTCCATCCTTTCAATCAATCCTTAAGTCTTTCCTTCAATTTAGTAAAGCGCACCCATTTGGAACCACTTACAACTGTTAGAGGCCTAAATACAAAGCATGCTGAACCATTTATCAAATAACTAAAATGCCAAATAAGGACTACCTCAATTCAACACTTATGTTTGAGCTAAACGAAGCCTCTGATTTTTCAAAACTCACCTTTTGACCCAACAGCTGTAGCACAGAATGAATTGCACCAGCCTCATCAGGTGTAGCTTTGGAAAATAAAATGTGGTCATCTATAAAGAGAAGATGAGAAATAATGGGTTCCCCTTTACAAATAGAAACACCATGAATTTGACCAGTTCAAGTAGCCTCATGAAGTAAGGCAATGAAACCCTCAGTGCACAATAAGAACAAATAGGGAGAGAGGGGTCTCCTTACTTCAACCCATGGGTAGGGGTGATGAAACCAGTAGGCTTACCATTAACTAGCACTAAATAAGTCACAGAGGTGACACTCAGCACGATTAACTCAACCTAAGACTTCGAGAATCCAAGTTTAAGCATCACAACACAAAGGAAATCCTATTCCACCTATCATATGTTTTGGCCATATTGAGTTTAAATGACATCGACTTTTGATTAGATCAACCTTATCACTTCATGAAGTGGAAGAGCTCAAAAGCAAGCAAGAAATTATTAGTAATAGGACAATCTGGAACAAATGCACATTGAAACGTTGATAATAACTTGTAAGACATGTTTCATTTTGTTATCAATATCTTTTATGACAATCTCATAAAACACATTGCAGAGACTAATAGGGCGTACTCTAAGATTAAAGATGGATGTTGAACCTTAAGAACCAAGCATATGTGAGTATGATTAAAACATCAGGCATTTCTCCCCTATTTAGGACAAGGGAAACTAGATGAATCACATCATTACCAACAATGTCCCAAAATCTGTGAAAAAATAACAGAGGAAGACCATCAAGACCAGGTGTTTTTAATGGGTGCATTTGCCTAATAGCTAGTAAGATCTCATCAATAGTAAATGGCTATAAGAGAGTAGAGTTCAATTCACCAATTACCTTAGACTGAATAAAATTAAGATCCTCCACCCAGCAGCCTAAAGAAAAAGAGGAGAAAAGCTCAGAATAAAAGGAGAAAATATGGGCATTCAATGCCTCCCCATGTAACTCACTACCAATACCATTTCACAAAAGATCAATGTGGTTAACCTGCCATCGAGTGAGAAGTAATAAAGTGAAAATGTTTCGTGTTCCTATCCTCTTCCTATAACCACTACTCTCAAGAACATTGTCTCTACCAAATTTCCTCCCTTAATGATACCTTAGCAAGTCTCAACTTCACTTCCTTATGGTTTCAAACATTAACCAACTGGGTAGAGGTACTCTTATTGGCTAATTCAATAATCAACTGATTCTTTTTGGACCTTATACTGTCCAAAATTATCCTACTCTAATAACATAACTTCATATAGCAAGACTCAAGTCTAGTAGTCCAATTGGATTGAATATCTGATGACAAGGAACTAGCCACCCAAATCATACCGGTTCACCATATTCAGGTTTATAGAACCATATTACTTTAAATTGAAACTGATACCCTTACTAATGATGCATTAGTGGAGCTTGTAGGTCACAACAAATAAGGAGATGGTCTAACTCATAGTGAACTACATGCAACAATACTACTTTAGGAAATAACTAAAGCCAACTTAGAGATGCAAGACCTCTATTATTCCTTTTGTCCATAAAAGTATCACTCGACCTCTTATTATCCTTAGTGAATGGGTAGCCATCAAACCCTAAGTCCTAAAGATCACATTGCACAACGACAGTCCTAAAGGAATTAATAAAATGCTCAAGATAAACTACAACCCCAAATTTCTCAGAATGCAATAATATCTCATTAAAGTTCTTGAGAATTAACCAAGGCAAATTAGACGCACCATGAAGCGTAAATAGAAACATCCCTAACTAGAGAGCCCACATGAATAGGTGTAGCAATGCTAAGATAAGCATTATTAATAATACGCATAAAACTGAGATTCTCATTACAACATAGGTCCACATGATCCAAAATTATCCCCCTGTCTATTGCCTCATGAGACTTGCTTATCTCCTTCGGAGGCATAATCTATGATCTGAAAAGTTTCTCATTCAAACCTTACAGCATAAACATCAACATAAGGCCCAAGCCAGAATCAGAAGTAGAATTATCATCACCCTCAGAATTTAGTCGCATCGGTGATGCACATTCAAAACCACACAACTCCGCTATTAGTCATTTTTTTTCTCTTTTCCATCAAGTTATGAACTTTATACACTTTCTTCATAAATGCCTGAAGCCATAAACCTTACTATCCTGAAGCTGTTGGCCCATTAGTCTCACATTCATACAAAACATGTCCCATAAAACCATAGTTAAATAAAAATTGATGAGGTCTTTGTACTACAAATGCACCCACTGCACCACAAAATCAAAAAATCACAAAAGAACTCCCTTGTTAGGAGGCGTATCCACGAGTGTCCACACTTTGACCCTTAAATAACCAGACCAACCAATCACATCATCATCATCAAATGCAATAAAACTATCAAACATCTCACCAATAACTTTCATTGTATGGCAAGAGTGATAACAAAAAGGAACCCCAACTGCACGTATCCAAAAGGGGCAATCTGAAAAGGTTAAGGAAGAAACTAAATACCCTTTCACCATTTCGTTTAGTAATCATAGATGATCATCAAAGCACTAAGGTTCCTCATTCAAAACTCTCTACCTATGATCATCAAAGCACTAAGGTTCCTCATTCAAAACTCTCTACCTATCTTCTTCTAAAAAGAAATGGTAAACAAAGAGATTCTCTCCCAACTATTGTGGCCCAAACCCTTTCTTCAATTACCAATTAAGCAACATAGTCATTTTAAAAATAGGTACATTAAATCTTTATGGGTTTGGAGTTTACTGACCAAGCAAAGGGAAATTTTCAATTGTTGATGATAGTCATTATCATGACCCGATTTCTGGGTTGGACTGGCACTATGACTTGGGTCAGTATAAGACTCCCGAAGCTCGTAGTAAGTATTACTATTTTTAGTCCAAACATAAAGCCCATAAATGTAATCCAATTTTAAGGAAATAAATGGATAAAGTTCGACCATAAATTGGACTATCCAACGGGGATCATTAACTTATCCAACCTGTAAACACAAAAAATCAAAATTTGGAGAGCTCAGCTCACCCTCACAATCCTCAATACATATAGTTAATCAAATGGGAGCTTAGCTTCCTAGATCCATAGAAAATAAATATCGTAAACATCCAAGCATATCCACATAAACAAGCTTACAACTCCAAAAGATTAAGTTATTATAACTCTAGATAAGATTAATATATTATTGGTACATGCGGAGTTCTAGAATTTGAAACAAGGAAAATAAAAACACAATTAAGCTTTTTTAGTAAACATGTGAGAAAGAAAGCAGGTTATTCTTAATAAGTCTACCTGTCACTTGAGAAAAAATAGTTGAACAGGGGTGAGCATTCGACTCATAGAGTAAGATATTGATTTTAAATACAATTTCTATAACTATCTAGAACTAATGCATTTACTAGAGATGAAATGCAGCATAGACACATAGTGTCAAACAATTCAAGCAATATTCGTACAAAAGAAAATTTGGAGCATGCACATACCTGTGTATCACATTAATACATATATGGGAGGTGATCTCCTATATAGCTCTCTTAATCCAATACTTGCCAGCGAGGTCAACTCAAGCTAGACTTTCTCTTAATAATCCAAATGTGGGGGTCAGCAAGATCAACTCAAAGCCCTACTTACTCTGACTTATCCACATATATAAGGATCGGATCCCAGTGAGTCCAGCTCTAGCCGCGACTACCCATCGTACCATATCCATATCCACACCATACTCATGCCAACACACGCACACAACTCCAAATTACCTTAAAGTGACATCCACATACAAGTTCATCAATAAAATATACAATACAAGAGTATGCCTAGCATTTAATTGTTTACACACACATGTATATAAGTGAATGTATGAGCATGATATGAATATAATTTAATTATATTAAAATTATAAATAAAATCAATATCAACTCACAGATCAACTAGAGATCGCTGAGGCGGCTAGGCGGAGGAGGAGGGTTGACTCGAATCACCTAAATAATTATATTCATGATTTTATCAATATTAAAACAAAATAAGAATTTATAGAGTCAAAGACATCCTAAATTTATGCCGAAAATTCGGTAAAATTTTCCCTATACCTAGAACCTACTCAACCTGTAAAGCAATTCAAACAACACTTTCAAATCCAATGGCCTCAGGCCCATATCACAACAATATCATATTGTCCCTCCTAGGCCTGCCAAACTAACCAAAACTCAAATAACTACACAATTCGCTATAAAGTTCAAAACTAACATTTTACAAAAACTATTCAAACTAACCCCAAAAATTCTATAATCATATTTCGCAATCCTTAGCGATGCTATTATACTATTACAAAAGGAATTGCAATTTTCTAGCTACTCACGAATATTTTATGAATTTTTATTCTAAACTTAGCATTAGGCAAAAAGGCATTTTGGAGTTAGGGTTTACTTATGTCAATTTTGATACCTAAAACACGTCTGAGGCGTCTGAAAATGGTGAGAAGCATTGTAATATTGACTCACTTCTGAAGTGGGTTCGATAGCCTACCTGTCCGGCCTAAAAATACAATCTGGTCACCAGTGGAATTTCCTTGAAATGAGAACACTTACACGAAGCCCACAACACCAGGAGTTAAAATATAATTTTTATTTAATTAAACAAACCCATTAAAAATCCAAAAAATTACTGCTAAGTTCATGGGACTCACTAAATTTTTGGTGTCGAAAAAATTCTAAATTGGTGTTGTTGCGAAGCTCTCGACGAGTGAAGCATGCTGGTGGTCTTAGAATCTCAGTGGGGTTTACGGTTTGAGAGAAATCTAGCAAAAAAATTGAAATGGGCTAAAACTTTCTGAGCTTAATTCTCTCAAACCGCCCTATAAAAATTAGTGAAATAAGTGTCTATGGAAAGCTTTCGAGGAGTAGAATACGAAGGGAACTGGACCCGGTCTGATTGATGATCTATTGGCCGGAATCAGCCAAGGAAGGTGAAACAGCACGTGGAGGAAGGAGGGACTTTTGGGGCATTTTTCCAGCTGGCTGGAGGGGCAGCGACGGCAGGGGAGGCTAGCTGGAGGTGCGCCAACGAGTGGAGAAACAAGGGGGTGGGTCGACCGGCAGTGAGGAAGGGAGGAAAGAGAAAAAAAAAGAAGAGAGAAGGGAGAAAGGTGGTGCACGCGAGAAGAAGAAGGAGGAGGAGAAGAAGAAAGCCAGTTCGATTCGATTGGTCCTATCCGATCCGGTTTGATTCAATTAGTTCGATTTAAGATACCCAAAATTTGATTTTTGCTCTGCCTTGGGATTCAAAATAAAGCCCAAAAATTTCAAAAAATTACAAAAAAACTCAAAAAAATTTATAGAGTCTAAATATATTTTTAAACTTGTCACGTAATTTTTAAATTAATTTTTTAAAAATTATCAAAATGAATTGTCTTGAAAAATAAAAACCTGATTTTGAAAATCCAAAAAATTCAAGTTAAATATCATAATATTTAATACATTAAAATATCATATTAAAATATCATAATTTACATATATTATAATTATTTAAAAATTCGAAATGTTACAGCCATTGTCAGAATAATCGCTACTGCACCAATCAGTGGTAGATTCAGTATGATAAAAAAGTGGTCAATTACCCCCTCTTTTTTATTAAATTTCTCTTATATATTTACATATTTATTTATGTTGACCCCTCGTAAATATAAATATTGAACACTCTTTTTTAATGAAAAATATATTTTTTTACTAATTGGAACTCCATTTTTTTACTAATAAAAATATATTAAATATTAATATATATTTATTAAGTAAACTATTATGTACTCGTGTTTTATGTATAATTTCGCCCACAAAAGTATATATCTAACATTTCTAAATTTAAGATTTAATTGATTTTATATAAATATTTGTACATTATTTTTTAGTATAATAAATATATTATATAATTTGTCTTCATATTAACTCCAAAAAATTTTTAACTAGATCCACCACTGACACTAATAACCACCTCTACTTTAGTTAAACGAAGGGAGGCCAACACATCTTTGACAGAGTCCATTAGGCTAACAGCAACGGAAGAATATGATGAAAAAAATAAAAAAGAAACAGTCATGAAAAAACAGAAAAACAAAAAAAGAAAGGAAAAACAGTAGGGAGGAAGAACCCAATGGGAGAGAGACTCCTAGACAAGAGAGGAAACTGTTTCTCATATTTATATCATTATTGTATTTATTAAGGTGTAATATATCCAGAATGATTCTTTGAGATTGCATATTGACTATAGAGTAAACATGTGTGAGTTGAGGTCTGTAAATTTATGAACGTGTTCTATGAGCTGATCTTTCTTTCGAGATTTCATATTGATTATAAAGTGAATATACGAGTAATTTATATAAAAATAAAAATTTTATTTAAATTATTATAATTTTAATAATAATTTATTCCTATCATTTAATCATTTGTGTATTCAGGACACTTAGGGCGACCGATAAAGCGGAATGGGAATTTAGGGCGAATAAAGTCAGCGTGTTGGTTTGGGAAAGCGGCGGAATAGCACAAGGGTTGAGGTGCCCATAATAATAATAATCTTCATGCGGATGGATATGTATGAATACATTCCCATGTGCACATTCACAGTAGTTTGTCTTTGGTGGCCTAACCAAAACAAAATGTCCAACCAAATGTGTGGGCCCCTTTCCGAATAAATGTATCGATCAAGTGAATCCCTCTATAATGATACCGGTGGGTTTATTTTTAGTAAATTAATTAAATATTATTTTATAAATAAATTATAATTAAAACAAGAAAACTATTTGAAAAATTTTATTATATTAGACTCCGACATAAAATTTTATAATTTTAAAAATAATAATAATATTATAAATTTAAATTTATTAATTTATAATTATTTATTTTAATTATAAATAAAAAAAACAAAATAGATACTTTACTATTTAAAATATTAAATTATTTTAATAATTTTTAAAATATCAACGCTATTTTCACTTTAGCGGTCATAACATTTAATTATAATTTTTTTATTATTTTAATAAATAAAATTAATTTTAAATTCATTTTAACTAAATACTTAAATTATTTTAAAATTATTTTAAAATAAATTTAACTACTTATTTTTAAATAAATTTATAAATTAAAAAATACAATTTTAATCAAAAATTAAAAATAAACAGCTAAATTAAATATTTTCTAAATATTCTTACTTTTAAATTTTATGATATTTTTAGTGGCTGCAATGAAGTAATAATTATATATATATATATATATAAACATTAATTTGCAGGGCTCAAAGGATGAAAATTGAATGTAGTGAGTGACTTGTATAGAAAAGAAGTCTTCCATTATGGTGTGAGTGAAGTGGAGTGGGTAATGGTTTTGGTGTGAGTGAAGGAAGACTAGCAAGGCATAAGTTTGTGTTTTAGTGGGAGTTGAGGTTGGAGTCAACAAAAAATATGTGGACAAGATCCTCCATAATATGTCCTTCCATTTTCACTGGTATGGCTTCCTTCCTCAACTCCAAACTTCAACAATTCTATTCCCCTCTCTCAAATTAAAATTTTATAAGTATTTAATTCAATTAATTTTATTTTTGTTAATTCTTATGTTTAAGATGAAATAATTCAATTCTTTTTAATTTAAAAAAATTATTTTTAAAGAAATAAAAATAAGTATGATAGTGTAAAAATTCAATTGAATTTTTTTTTACAAATTATTTACTTCAAGGAAAAACCTTATTTTTCTTACATATTATTTATTTACTTATTACTTTTATTTGTCAATATTTATATTTATATTTATAAATTTAATTATTATAATATAAATTTTATTTTATTTATCAAGAATTATATAACAAATCTCTTTGATATGAAATCATGAGAGACTAAATAAATGTTTTGAATGATAAATTGATTTTTTTTTTCATGTATTAGTCTTTTTTATTAGGGCTGTTTATAATGATAAAGATTGATAAAAAAAAATATATAAATAAAAAAATATCAATTGAATTTATAGTTAATCAAATCTTTTTATTCTTAAAATTTTATAAAAATAAAAATTAAATATATAAAAGTAAATATTGATCATTTTGCAAGCCCTCCATTTTTAACTTATTAGTTAATTCAAAACTAACAAATAAATATTAATTTTATTATTTAATTTATTTATTTATTAAAAATATTTTATTCTACTACATTTAACATTTCTAATAGATTCATTTTTAATAATTGTTTTTATCTCATTGGACTTATTATACATTTTAATTAAATGAATAAACTTTTATTTTATATTAAAAATTATTTGCTAAATCGCATTGTTTTTATTAATAAATGTGTAACAAATTTATTTCTTTCTTATTTTTTATAAAATAAAATATTTTTATCAGTTTTATTTAATTTTTCTTTTTTTAGATTTTTATTTATTGATAATGCTATTCTTTTTATATAACACTTCCTTCAATGGATTGCATCTTGGCACACCCTTGGTTGGGTTTACGGTAGTGGGTCCTAGCACACCCATGGTTGCTCATGTTAATGAGTTTTTATCCCTTTAGGGTCTCGATTCTGGCTATGCTTGTGTTTGAACCTCCTACGTTGACAGCCTCTGGAGACTCTGGCAACGGTAGCAGCTACTTGGAGTTGTCTACAATAAGCAAGTTGGCATAGGATTGTGAGCTAGAATCAGGTTTGTTGTGTTTAGCCATGGGTTGTTTTTCATTAGTCTTCAGGACATTGGCTCTCTTTTTTAAGCTCGTAACTAGGCTAGCCCATGTACTCTTATTTCCATTATATATCTCTAGACCTACTAAACACAGCAAAATTCAAAACCTTTCTATCAAATTCCTCAAAAGGTATACTGCCCATGACTGCATGTCATATGTATTTATTGCGTGCACTCATGAATTGCAGTGTGTTGGCATTTATTGACCTTAAAATTGAGTGTTATGGCAATGGCATTAACTCCAAGCCGCAAACGTTGCAGACATAAAGACGATGTCTAGTGTCAGATTATTCCTCTTAAAATTTGAATCCTAGAGATCAGGCTTTTTACTCATTCTAAGAATCCTAGAAAGGAGGGTCATCCAAATCAATAACTGTACCAACAGGAATTAACTGTAACTTTCACAAAAGAGGGAAAAGGGCATAGAAATGATGACCCATTGTGAAGTTTCGCAGAAATAGCCAAGTACTTGCCTCCTTGGAGTTATACCCATTTTTCTGAAATCTGTGTACGAGCTTTCAACATCACAAGGTGCTGGCCTTTGGCAATTGATGCTGTCATATTAGGCTAAACATGGCATATTATATATATTTGGCAGACTTTAATTCTAGCACATTTTCTTCAACCCCAGATATCTATAGATCATTAAATGTACCATCATTCCTCAGTTTTCACAAAAGCAAAGATTATGATCAGGCAATAAGTTCTAACACTGCTTAAGCTTTGATATTGAGATGCATAATTATCTAATGGAATCGGGATGATTGATATTAATAGAAAGAGAGATGAAACATGCAGGGAGCCGAAACGATGGAATAGCTAAGATGGGATTCAAAGATGTTAATGTTTGATTAAGAAACATAACCAATGGAAAGGATGCAAATGGAAGGAATCTGCAACAGAATGGTTAAAAAGAAGATTGATAACCCAGATATGGTGTCTATTGTCAAAAAAGAGTTCACAAATTCTCATGCAGCATAAATATGCTCCAAATACATTGAGCAGTCCATTGTAAACTGACACCTACCCGTCTCAAAGCTATGCTGCTAAAGGAATTTATAGATGCTTCAAATGAGTTGCTTGATATGAAACATACTAATGACAACACTTGACAACAAATGAGGTTCTACTGCAAAGCTTTTTTTTATTTTGTTTTTGTCATGGAAATTCGGCTTCATTCAATGCACATAGATTTCTTGAATATACAAGTAAAACAAGGCAAGTAACAAGAAAGCAGAGTTTTGTAGGCTACAATAACAAATGACATCCAAGGTCATATGGTTATATCTCTTCAAAAAGCAGATGTCTTTTAAATAAAGGAGCTTCCAAACAAAGAACCAGGAGAGTGAATTCCGAGAGGAAAAAATGAGCAGAAAGAGACCGCATCGAGAAGAACAGATGAGGACATGGATTTCGTCGCCAACCACATGAATAATTGAGACGATAAAGTCAATGATGAACAGTATCTTCTTCCTTGAACATCAATGATTTTCAAATTTCAAAACAAGCAAAAGACCTCAGCCCTATAACGTACACAAGTAAGCTGCATGGTAATATCAATCTGATGGAAAAAAATGCACCCAGGCCTACCCTTTTTGACACAAATATACTTATCGCACAGCTTCTCTATTTGTTCTTTTCTATTCTCCGTGTTTTACTCCATAAAATTCTCATCTAGTCCCTTTCAAACAAATTTCATTGATTTATCACTTGTTCATGATTGTTTCCCGAAGCTGAATGATTTTCACAAATAGACAAATCACTGTATTAATACTTCACCTTTCTATATTCCTGTCAATCACCACACTAGAAAGCTAAAGAGAAAGATAAACAAAACAATAAGTTCAAAAAGAGCACAAATGAAAACAAATATCAATATGAAGGACCCATAGATCATCTATTCTTGAATGGCCAAATGATCAATCAACATGATTCCAAATGTATTGAACTCAGAGAAGCACACATTTAGACCTTTCTATTATGAGCAGAAAATATTCTGTAACCACAATAAAAAAGGATAAAAAGTACGATGGATAAATTATGAGACAGCCATTGGAACACTCAATAATAAAGAAACGAATTTTTTAAAATCAAACATATTCAAAAGCAAAGTTGTACTATTTTCAACCATTCCATTCTTAAGCACAAACACTTAAAATGCTATCTAATTTGCTGAAGACACTCAAAACTCCAAATGGCTATCGAGAATGTTGCTTCCACTTGATACTCCATGTCCAAATGTCATACTTCAAATACAGGATACATTCAGCAAGTACTAATTGCACAATAATAAATCTTGACTTCCTCAATTCAGGCAACTCTACACCTATATGTACTTCACCACAAGCCCATGGCCATATACCAAGGCAACATCTTGACGATTTGAGACATTGATATCCACTCAAAATCACAATTTACAATAAAGTGATTTTGCAAAATCAGAGCTTTAAGGCAAAGATGAATGCCTGATACTGATAAGCTTTACCAGACAGAATGCTCAGTGGATTTAAGTAACAGTTTTATTCAGTCTACATTGAACATCTTCCTAAAAGAGCTCGCTTCATATTTACGAGATTTTTCCTTATGTCAAGAGAGAGTTGGATTACAGTACAGAGCCTAAATAGTGTTGTCAGGTGTTGTACTTAAAGGTTCATGTGTCATGAATAACTGGTTCTCGACTTCTTGGAAGCTTGGAAAGGCAAAGGCGCCACAAATTGATTATGAGTGACAGTTGACAGAGACTTTTAATTTAAAAACTTGAGTTTTGTACAGACTAAGGGGGAAAAGCCAATATAACTATTTGAAATATTAAGACTATCTAAATTGTATGGTTGTAATAAAGGCCTCCAATTAGCAATCATGGGAGGGCGACTGATATACCTACAATTCAAAACTGGACATAATAAGAACTCACAAGAATTTCAAATATTACACGAAGAACTATGATTTTGAGTTGTAGTTGAAAATGTCTTGAAGGAATTGTTCCAAGAACAATGTGGATTAGCAATCCTCTGAAAGGATAACAGCTCATCTTTACAATTTAACTATGCCAGTAAAAACTCACTCATTTCATACATTATAGGAAGAACCATAATTTTAAGTTTATACTGGATTCAAAAGGGAACAAAAGAGCACAACAAGTACAGGATTGAAAATCTAGGTGATCAACAACCTAACAGCAAATTTATGTAATCCCCTACACACGAAATAAGTGGTCAATATACATTTCTAAAATGAAAATTCTTTGATGGAGACAAAAATTGAGACACAGAGAGACAAAGATGAGTGAGAACAAGTTGCAGAGGAAAACAGCAAAATGTTTTTGAAGAATTATAAGGTGATGACTAGAGAGAATAATTCCCAGAAACAGTAAAATCCATATAAGACACGAAAATGTGAAAATTAATTGTCCCTTTGGAAAACATTTTCTTCTACCAGATAATTAAGAAGCTTTCTAAATCTAAAATGAAAATTGGACAACTATATCACTATTTAATCTCACAAACAAACTGATCACCGCTTCATCCAGACAAAGATAAGAACAAAATAATTAAAGATGCCTTACACTATAACCAACACACCTCTCTGAATTAGATAAGAAGTTAAGCCCAAACCCAAACTATTTGGCTGTGCACAATTCCACCTGCACGTTCCACAGCAAAAAAGAACCATTACAACCGTTGCAACCTAAATAATTGCACACCCAAAACAAAAAATCAAGAACCATAAAAAAGCACCTGTATATGGAGAGTGATGAAGGAGAGAGTAAGAGGCAAACCAAATCCAGTCCCTATTGAATTTTCTTAAGTATCTCTTTTTTTTTTTTTTTTGGGTCTCTCTCTCACATTTTTTTTCATCAATTATACAACACAAAAACCATTACAAAAATCACTCGGCGTCTCTCAACATCAAGAATGACTACTCTGAACTGCTATTACTGCCCTGACCCTTGAGAATCATCCTTGGCAGGATTCTGCTGTTGATGCTGGTGCTGCTGTTGCTGTTGCACTCTAGGCTGCCCCATCTGCTGATAAATCTGACTCAAAGTATGTGGATTCAAAACCCCAATATGGCCATCCTGTGACAAACCAAGCTCCAACCCAGGTATCTGCTGGTTAGTCCCACCCAAAATTGAGGTAAAACTCATAGGACCCATATTATTTCCTGGCAAGTCAAACCCAGGAAACTCAATTTTTTGCAAATAACTAGAACCCTCAGTCCCTAAATTTGTTGTTGCTGGACCAGTGGTAGATGATGACTGGAACCCAAATCCACCCACTGGGGGCCATAATCCTGTTGTTGCCACATGGTGAGGTCTGGCTAAATTGCCACCTACCATTGCCCAACTGGTCCTACTACTACTGGACCCACCTAATTCATCAATCTTTTGGTGCAATCCAGCTGACAGAGAGGTCCCTTGCTGCGAAACTGATCCACCAGCAGCTGCCAAGGCTGATGCCGGTATTGTTCCTGTCCCAGTTGCAGCAATGATCGATGGTTCAGCTTGTTGTAACAACCACTGTATTGTTTCCCCATCAGATTTGTGACCCAGTTCTCTGGTCAATTGAAAGATTCTTGCTGCACAAAGAGCTGGCATCCTTATCCTCCTTCCTCTACCTTCAACCTTGGTGTGTCGGTCCTTGTTTGAGCTTCTTTTTGGAGCTAACTGCTTCTTTTGCTCTTCTTTGTCTGCAATTACAATCTGGAAATCTTTAATTTCTGCTGGTTTGTTCTCTCCCATGCTTGCCTGCTGTGGCTGTTGTTGGTTTTGGTTTTGGTGTTGCTGCTGCTGCTGCTGTTGTTGTTGTTGTAGGGTTTTAGAAGGAGGGTGGGTCAAGAAGTTCGGTAGTTCATGTGGGTTCTTTGAGTTTGAGCCCTTGGGATCCATGAACAGGAGGAGAGGCAGAGGCAAAATAAGCTTAAAAGAGGGGTCCTCTTTGATTGAAGAAGATGACCTGAAAAGTCCAACACTTTCATGAGTTTTCACTGTTTTTGGCAAGAAAAGACTCGGCGGACAAACGACACCAATTATAATAATATTAAATTTCCAAATAAATTATTTAATTTTTCTTATTAATAAAATAATTTTTTCATACAAATTTTATTTAATTTACCATTAATTATAAACTAAATAAAAAAAACTTTTAATTTTATTTTTAAATTAAAATAATTACATTTATCAAATAAATCAATATGTCTATATTTTATATTTAAAAATTATATATCTTATATGGCAGGGAAAATTTGTCTGTATTATCGTGTTTTAAATTTGTAAAAATAATTATTTTAAAATATTTATATCGTGCTATAAATATATTTTATATTGATATTTAATTTATAAATTCATTAAATATATGAGAATATAATAAGTTATATTTAAAATTAGAAGGATTAAAATAATTTCATTACAATTTTCATGATTTATAATAAAATTTTATGAATAATATAATATTAATTAAATTAATTTATACTTTTTAAATAAAACATATTATATTGATCAAAAAATTAATAAAGTGTGCAGTATAGAAAATATTAAATAAATAAAATAAAATTTACATGATGATGAATAAAAAATTTTAGAAATTTAATTGTTTTAAATTGAACAGATGATTAAAAGTGTTGTAGTTTATAATTAATAATAAATTAAATTTAAATTAAGTAATTATTTTATTAATAAAATAAAAAAACAAAAAATGATATCTTAAATAAAAATAAAGAAATTGATTTTTTTTTTATATAACTAATAAAATGATTTATAACTTATTAAAAAAAATAATTAACAATAAATTAGCAATCTTTTCTTTGAAACTATATTTTTAACTTTTTCTCTTTTTTCTTTCTCTTTATTTCAAGTTTCAACAAATTACATACATGTGTACTTCACTTCATTACCACTTTTTTCACAGTAGTTTAGCTGGTTTATTTTTTTTATAAAATTATTATTTAATCCTTTTATTTTTAATAAAATTAAATACTTAATTTTTTATTTTAAAAAATAAATTAATTAATTTAAATATTTTTTTAATCCTTTTTATGGTTTAGAAGCTTATTTGAATTTCATTTAATCATGTAATTTGAAAAATATAATTACATAATTCATCTATTTTTTAAATATTAAATTATTTAATTTTTATTGACACTGAATAAGAATAATTTAATGAGTTAATATTCTACCTAGATCTCTCTAACCTGTGGCACTTAAGATACTACACGATAAAAAATTAGAGCTACATCTACTAATACTTTAAATTACAGTGATAAGCTTTTGACCTTATAATTTTTATTGTAATTCTTTTTTAAAATTTTAATTTAAACGAAATGAAGGGTCTAAAAAATAAATAAGATAAAAATATATAAATTAATTAATTATATTTTTAAAATAATAGGATTAAATACTGGCAATTTCACCATCCCAGACAAGGACATGGGATCAAAGGATAGAAGACATAAGAATAACACACCTCAGGCCCTTCCCACATTCCATGAATTCTTATCTATACTTTACTCTTATTATTCTGTTCATAATTTCTCATCCTCTACCTTGCATGCCATTATTGCAACAGCAATTTATGGTGCCATCTCTTACAAGGAACTCAAAGTGCCCATGTGGATGTTTATAATCCTAACACCTGGATGACACAAGAGTTGCTTCTAACCCACCCTTCCCATAATTAGTATTAAATTTAAAGTGGGAATATAATTAAAGTGAGAAAACCAAAATTCAAAAAACATAATATTAAAATAAATAAATAAATAAACCTGGATAGGCTGGCTGGTCCTGCTGCATGTTGCAGTTATAAAGGGGCACTGAGGATTTGAATTTTTGATCAGTTTCATGTTTGTTTGGACTTTGGAGATTGGATCTTTGGTGGGTCCATCCCATTTCCAAAAGGGTTCTGACAGTACCTTGCTAATCTTACAAAATATCCCATTGTCAACACATCCAATTTATTTACCAAATGTAGCATGCATGATTTAGGGTTTCTTTTAGGATACTTAGGCTCCTTAATCCTAAGGTTATGTTCTTTTAGATAAAGATATAAAGATATTTCTTTCATTTAACTAGCATATGGGTATTATTTTTATAATTACTCTCTTCATTTATTTTTATTTATTATTAATTAAATAATATAAAAAATAATATATAAATGAGTTGTATAAATTAATAATAATAATATATTATATGGGAAAATTTTTGAACAATAGATACACCAATAAGCTGTTTAATAATTTACATGGAAATTATGGTAAGGAAATTTATGGCAAATGGTACACCTGTCAAAGCAATTAATCCCAACTAATTTGAGTGGATGCCTATTAATAGCTGAAGAAAAAGACACCAATTCCCTTGAATTTTTCCTATGACATGACAAAGATACCCAATTTTCAATCCTACATTAATTCAAAATGATTTCTTGTGTCTTAATCTCCATTATAATATAAGTTAGTAATGTAGTATAATTTTTGCAAACCTAACAAGAGAGATAATAACAATTCTTGAGGTACCTACATGTGTACCTCTTATTTGTACCATCCATATATACATTTTTTCCAATTGCACATAAATGAGAAGAAAAAAAATTACATTAAAAATCTAAATTATATTATTTAATATTTAATAAACTTCTCTCTATCAGCTAACGACTTTAGAAGTGACAATATTAACTTAAATTAAGCATCAATCTAGTAACGATTATATGAAATTGAGAAATCAAAATTTATATCATGTCTCTCTCGACTTGTTCAGCCTCGACTTCTAATCTCTTATACAATAATCGATTACTGTATCTCTCACCCTTTACTTTTACTCTACTGACGATCATGTACTGTAGTCTCAATACAATGATCGCTAGAGATTTAGATTCGAGTCTTGACCCGTTTTAGCTTTAGGGCTCCATGAGATTAGGTCATTTTAGTGAAATGATAAACCATCATAAAACAAAGTTACAACAACCACCTCTATTGATTTGAAGGCAAATTTTGAATTAGTATTTACCAATCAATGTGCTAGTCTAATTTCTGCCACTTATCAATGTCAATAAAGAGAAAGGCAATAAGGTGTTTTTTGTTTTTTTTTTGTAAGTATGATTGTGAGAGATATAATTTCATTTGTGATAATTAGATTATTATTAAACTTCACTAGTCACTTAATTTTTTTCATAAAAATATGGTTGGAATTTTGGATAAATCTCATTAGAATTTAGTCATTGTGATTTTATTGAGAAAAAGAAATTAAAAATATGTAATTTTATTAAAAAAATTAAATTAAAATAATTTTTGCACTTGAATTTAGTAATAGATTTATTACCATTAATGAAATTAACTTCAAAAAATCACTCTATCTAAATTCGAACTCTATCCAAATTTAAACTTAACTAATATTTTTAAAATTTAAATTTATCTCAAAATGCAATTAAATTTTACCTTAAATTATTCAAATCCATCACAAATTTAATTATTATAATATATTTAATTTTATATGTTTTAATTTATAATATACATAAAATATATTTTTATTAATAATTTATATTTTAAAAATTTAATAATTATATAAAATATTTAAATTCTATTTATTTAAAATATAATATATAAAAATGTAAATATATTATTATAAAAATACATATATTTAATTAATTATATACATAAATAATTCAGATATTAAATACCCAATACATAAAATTTGAATCCGACCCAAACTCAACATGGATTTCATTTTCCAAGTGTAAATTTATTTCAAACTCGATTATATTATAATTAAACTTATTCCAATAGGATTTGATCAAATCAAAATTTTGAAAATATCCCAAAGTTTCCATCCATATTAATAGAAGTTATCAACTAATTTAATTTTTTTTAGAATAATTTGATTTATTCTTTAACATAACATTTAGTTCACAAAAATCTTTTGCAATTTCATCCTCCTACTTGGTTGGAGACACCATGTAATAAGTATGAAATTCCGAATTTGCACATCAAACACTCCATAATAACGTCTTTAACTCACTTTTTACTTGAAATTTTATGATTTTTTTTTATCAGTGTATTAACTAATTACTAATTATTTAATGGATTCATGAATCTCATATATTTGTATCTTAAATTTATGATAAATCGGATTTATGTAAGAATTTTTCTTATTTAATAGTGTATATTATCATTTAATTATTTTTATTATATTTTTAAAAAAAATTCATATACTTATGGTGCATGATCTACTAATATATTAAATAAAAAAAATTTAGGCAAAATAAATAAGTTCACCTTTGAATTTTATCAAAAAAAATTTGCAGCACCTTAAATTCTTAAAACGTCCTATGAGTCATATAATACACTTCAATTCTTGTAAAATGAAATTAAAATATTATTTGATTTATTAATATGACAGCTTATTGACTAGAATTCAAAGAGTATCTTATTTTTACTTTACAAAAATTAAGGTGTATTATGAATATGTTATGAGATATTTTAAAAGTTCAAAGAGTTATGAGATTTTTTTGATAAAGTTTTTCAGCTAAAAATTTACTATTATCAATAATTGAACATAATAATTATTATCATTGAAAAAAGAAAAAATGGGTTTAATTATAAATTTAGAAAATATTATCCTAACTTATAAAATTAAGAAAAAATTCAAAAATTAAAATGTAAATTGGTAGTCTATCTCAAGTGAAATTACATAAGACTTGTATGCTCTAGGAAACAAAAGAATGAATTGGCAAATGGTCCAAAGTTGCTTTTTTTAATTTTCAAAATTCAAAAGTTGGAGGTTGGAATGATGATTGTTTCACCTTTTACTATTAGAGAAAAACAATTAGATATCAAGTTAATAAGAAAGTGATTAACTCATATTTTCAAAGGAAAACAATTTCTCTTCCATCCCATATATATGTGAAAAAGGGCACACAATTTTTCCACACTATCAATATCAAATGAGAGACTTCCAACTCCATGTGTTAACACTCCCCTCCACTCCACTTCATTGACTTTCATTTCCATGAAGTTGTTGGTCACTATGATGGATAGCACAAAGCATGTTTTAACCTCTGATTTTTACTGAGAAAGTCTAATAACACCTTAATTTTTAAGTGAATTTTGTGATCTTTATCATCATCAAAATGAAAGGAAAAATTAGATTAATTAAAGATGCCACTAAACCTTTATAATAAATATCGAAGGTTAATTTATACGTTTGATATTTTTAAATTTATTAAATTATAAAAATTAATAAAATAAAAATTTTTAAATTAAAGGTTTTATTAATTTTTTATTAAAAATTAGAATTTAATTTATGCATTTAGGGTTTTTTTTTTTTTTTTTCTCTTTTATCATTGTCTCCAACTTGATTGCTAAGTCACTTTAGAATTTTGGTATGAATCACACAAAGAATGGTAGAATTGGTTGATTTTTTGTTTTTCTCCCCCTTTTGCCCTTTAAGTATAGAACTTTGCTTTGATGTGGAGAAGACCAATATGATGATAATTATGATAGGAGGTGGGTATGTGTGTGTTGGTGATTGTTTTGGTAGTCATTTGTGCTTCCCATCATGGAGACAAGGGAGGCCCCTCTTTGAAAGGTAGGTGTTGAAATTATTATCAATTCCCTACAATATCCCATGAAATCAAAGCTTGAATGGGAAAAAAATTTACAATCTTTGCTTTCCATATGGGTTGTTTTTTGAAGAATAATCTCCCATTAGAGATAAGCTTGGATCTACCCTTTGTCTAAATCAATATTAATTTATGCCTCTATCTATCTTTTTCTAAAGTTTTAAATTTGCCCATTTGAAGGGAAAGGTTGAATTATTGTGATGTTAATTAAGATTCAATCAACACATCTTCTCAAAAAGAAAAGAAAAATCAACATTAAGTTCAAGTGATTTTCTTTATTTTATATATATATATTAAACATTTAAAAAAATCAGAAATTATAATGATTAATTTCTCTTCATTCACATTATAGATTATTAAGGGTGTAAACTATTTCCTATTATTATTATTATTATTATTATTATTATTATTATTATTATTATTATTTACCCTTTCTTTTAAAAGATCTTCTGGACCTCTTAATTATATGTGTTAATTTAAAAAAATTACAAAATAGAAATAAAAAATACATAAGCATGTTTAAAAAAATTACAAAATAAAAATAAAAAATACATAAGCATGACACAAGGCATGAAGGTTTATTTTATATTATTTTATTTTATTTTTAGAATTTTCAATCCACAATCTAATTAAGAGACTAAAAGGAGTAAGAAAGCATTCAACACATGCATTGGCTTTTCCTAGATTATGTATGATTTGATCTTTTGGTCTTACAAAGAGTTGATTTTAATAAGTTGAATTCTCGAGTTTGAATTTTAGTTAAAATTAATTATTTTTAAAAAGAAAAAAAATTAATTATATTTAGATAATTAATATTTATTTAACTCATATTAAAAATTAATTATTTTACTAATTTAATTATTTTCAAATATCCAATATATTGTCTTCTTGTGGGGGCTCATATGATTTCAACTTCACACAATCTTACCGTCCAATTTATTTTACCAAATATATATATTTTTTAATATCATTATTGAATTAATATTATAATAGATAAACTTTATTGTATAATTAAAATCTTAATATTTTTTTCTTTACAAAAAATTTGGTGCTTCATTGGGACATTTAGTCCTCACATAGCCAATAAAATCTTGGAAAGATAAAGAAAATAAAAGGATGAAAAATAAGGAAAGTAATTTTATTTTATTTGTAAAGTAATTTACTAATATCTTCAAAACAGAGAGAAAAAAAAAATCATGAGTCAATTTTGAATAAGGAAAATTATGAGTCAGAAAATGCAATCATAATCCAAAAAAAGAATGTTTATTAATTACTATGATGAAATTTCTATATAATTAAAATATTTAATTTAATTAAAATATTTAATTAAATTAAAATTTAAATATAAATATTTAATTTAATAATTATTGATTTATTCTTATACGAACTCTGGCTTATGATAGCCACACCTATAATAATTATAATTTATACTAAATGATTTAAATTCTAATTCAATAATATTTATTGTAAAATAGATGGTTAATAAAAACTTAAAAAATAAAGTTTGTTTCTCACCATAATAATAATAATAATAATTTGAATCATGACAATAAAGAAAATAATTTTATTTTTTGCTAATTTCCTAATTTTAAAATGAATTATTATCCTCACCGTGATAAAAAAAAAATATAATAAAAATAATAATCAATTAATAAATTAATTAGTGGCAATTCATTAAATTAAAGAAAGATAAATCTGGCAATTTATCCAAACATAGTAGAAAGAGAGCAAGCATGGGTTTTTCTTTTTCTAGTTTATCTTAAAATACAACTCAACTCAACTAAATTTTTATCCAAAAAATTTGGGGTCAGCTATATAGATTCTCTTTCTCCACTCTAAACGATTTTGGGTTAAATTTTCGGAAATGTATAATGCTTTTAGGTCATGTTGTACTACTCTCCTCTAAGTTAGTTTAGGCCTACCCCTTCTTTTCTTTCTATCATCTAATCTAATGTGCTCTACTTGTCTAACTGGAGCCTCCGTATGTCTACGCTTCACACGACCAAACCACCTTAATCTCTCTTCTCTCAACTTATCCTCAATTGGCACCACTTCTACCTTTTCTCTAATACTCTCATTACGGACTTTATCTAGTTTAGTATGGCCACTCATCCACCTTAACATTCTCATCTTCGCAACTTTTATCTTAGACACATACGACTCCTTCAGTGCTCAACACTCACTACCATATTAAATGGCCAGTAATATGGCTGTACAGTAAAATTTTCCTTCCAACTTATTGAGAATCTTGCGATCACATAAAACTCCGGTGGCATGCCTCCACTTCAACCATTCGGCTTTAATCCTATGACTAACATCCTCCTTACTTCCCCCATCTACTTAAAGGATTGAGTCGAGATATTTAAAGTGATTACTTTGGGACAGTACCACTCTATCCAAACTAACTCCTTCCCTATCACCAGTTCGACCTTCATTGAACTTGCAATACATGTATTTTGTCTTTGTTCTACTTATTAACTTAAAGCCTTTGACTCTAGAGTACTTCTCCAAAGCTCTAGTTTTTTATTGACTCCTTCTCGTGTCTCATTTATCAGAACTATATCATCTGCAAACATCATGCACTAAGAGATACTCTCTTGTATATATTTCGTCAATTTATCTAAAACTAATATAAAAAGATAAAGGCTTACAGCTGAACCTTAGTGTAATCCAACTGAGATAGGAAAATCTCTTGTGTCCCCTCTCACTGTGTGCACCAAAATAGTTGTTCCTTCATACATATTTTTCAACACTTGTATATATCTAATAGATACCTTCTTTTGTTCTAACACTCTCCATAAGACATTTCTTGGAACACTATCATAAGCCTTCTCCAAATCGATAAAAACCATGTGTAGATCTTTATTCACATCTCTATATTTCTCCATCAAGCTTCTAATGAAAAAGATCGCTTTTATAGTTGAACGACCGGGCATAAAGCCAAATTGATTGAGAGAGATAGAAGTATCATGACGTAGTCATTGTTCTACAACTCTCTCCCATAACTTCATAGTATGGCTCATGAGTTTAATTCTCTTATAGTTTGAGCAACTCTGTATGTCTCCCTTATTTTTTAAAATAGGTACTAAAATACTCATCCTCCGTTCATCAGACATTTTCTTTGAGTTTAGAATCTTATTAAATAATTTAGTTAACCATGCCACTCCCATATCTCCCAAACACTTTCATACTTTAATTGGTATTCCATCGGGTCCACAGGCTTTACCCACTTTCATTCTCTTAAGTGCTTCCTTTACTTCTAAAGATCTAATACTTCTAGTACAATTCACATTCTTTTCTATTGCTATGTAGTATATATTTACGCTATTACCATTTTGACTATTATTAAAGAGATCCTCAAAATAATTTTTTCATCTTTCTTTAATGTCCTCATCTTTCACCAACATTTTTCCTTCTTTATCCTTAATGCACCTAACTTGATTGAGATCTTGATGTTTGTTTTCTCTCCTCCTTGCTAATCTATAAATATCTTTCTCCCCTTCTTTAGTTCTAAGTTTCTCATATAACTTTTCAAAGGCCTGCGCTCTTGCTTGACTAACTACCTTTTTTGCCTCTTTTTTTGCTATCTTGTACTATTTATATGCCTCATTATTATCACACTTAGGTAATTTCTTATACCATTCCATCTTTCTCTTCATTGCCTTTTGTACTTTCTCATTCCACCATCATCTCTCTTTTGAGGGTGGTCCATGTCCTCAAGATTCTCTAAGTACTTTTCTAGCTACTTCTCTAATCTTTGATGCCTTATGTATCCACATACCATTGGCCTCCATATCCAACTTCCATGCTTTGGACTCGAGAAGCTCATTTTTTAACTTCACTTGCTTTACTCCTTTGAACTCTTACCACTTTGTTCGAACTACACTATTTCTTCTAACCTTACTTGAATTGTTCCTAAACTTGACATCCAAGATCACTAATCGATGTTGACTTGTTAAAGCCTCTCCTGGAATGATCTTGAAATCCTTGCATAGAGCTTTATTTATCTTCCTGGTTAAGAGGAAGTCAATTTAGCTTCTATGTTGCCCACTTTTGAAAGTCACTAAATATGACTCTCTTTTTATAAAGTAGGTATTTGTTAGTATTAGATCGTATGTCATGGCAAAATCCAGGATGCTTTTTCCCTCCTCATTTCGACTGCTAAAACCAAAACCTCTATGAACATTCTCATAACCTTGCTTATCACTTCGTACATGTCCATTCAAATCTTTACCAATGAAAACATTCTCTTCATTCGGTATGCTTTGCATTAAATCATTCATATCTTCCCAGAACCTTTGTTTACTCTCACTATCTAGTCCTATTTGTGAGGCATAAGCACTAACTACATTTATTGTTTCTCCTTCTAGTACTAGCTTTACTAGTATAATTCTATCTCCTACTCTTTTCACAGCTATTACAGCATCTTTCAATGTCCTGTCTATGATTATACCTATTTCGTTCTTATTTCTCTCCTTTCCGGTAAACTACTGTATGTACCCTGAATTACCCATTTTCTTACTTTTCTCTCCTACCCATTTAGTCTCCTGAATGCAAGCAATATTTACCCTTCTCCTTTTTAATGTATCCACAAACTCCATTAATTTTTCTGTAAGTGATCCAACATTCCAAGTACTAACCCTGATTCTCTCCTTATCATGTTCCTTCCTAATTAATTTATTAATATTTAATTAATAAATTATTAATTTATTTATAGCGAGATTGACAAATTGGACAAACTAACTTGTTGAATTAACATGGCATAATTTATGCAATTTCAACTCAAAACGGTCTCGTTTTGCCTTTGAAACTTGAAAAACATAGCCGGTCCATAAAAGTTTGATTAGACGGGTAGAGGAAGCATTTAATTGGGCACAGAAAATAACAACCTCAAAATTCTCTTTTTATAAAGTATGTATTTGCTAGTATTATGTCGTATGCCATAGCAAAATTCAAGATGCTTTTTCCTTCCTAATTTCGGCTGATAAAACCAAAACCTCCATGAACATTCTCATAACCTTGCCTATCACTTCCTACATGTCCATTTAAATCTCCACCAAAGAAAATATTCTCTTTATTCGGTATGCTTTGTATTAAATCATCCATATCTTTCTAGAACCTTTGTTTACTTTCACTATTTAGTCCTATTTATGGAGCATAAGCACTAACTATATATATTGTTTCTCCTTCTAGTATTAGCTTTACTAGTATAATTCTATCTCCTACTCTTTTCACAGCTATTACAGCATCTTTCAATATCCTGTCTATGATTATGCCTACTCCGTTTTTATTTCTCTCCTTTCTGGTAAACCACAGTATGTACCCTGAATTACCATTTCCTTACTTTTCTCTCCAACCCATTTAATCTCTTGAATGCAAGCAATATTCACCATTCTTTTTTCCAATTTATTCACAAGCTCTATTAATTTTTCTGTAAGTGATTCAACATTTCAAGTACCAACACTGATTCTCTTTCTATCATATTCCTTCCTAATTAATTTATTAATATTCAATTAATAAATTGTTAATTTATTTATAGCGAGATTGACAAATTGGACAAACTAACTTGTTGGATTAACATGGCATAATTTATGCAATTTCAACTCAAAACGGTCTCGTTTTGCCTTTGAAACTTGAAAAACATAGCCGGTCCATAAAAGTTTGATTAGACATGCAGACGAAGCATTTAATTGGGCACAGAAAATAACAACCTCAAAATTCATTGGCTTCCTAATTTTTTTTTTTTAAAAAGACAATTTGGATATGAAGTTGGGTTATGTTCTAATGTAATATTTATTAATTTTTTTTAATAAATTAGACTTCACTTTTTTAAGCAATGTTATAAAAACTTCTTGATAATGAGCTAAATTGATGATAATAAAAAAATAAATTAATTAAAAAAACCCAATTAGGATGTAGAATTCATTATTAATTTTTTTTTTAGAAATATTTTACAATCAGATAGTTATCGCCTTGATTAATCCATCTCTTTAGTTATGTGTAATGCAGAGAGTCAAATATTCTATTATAAAAATATATATATAATAAATTCAAGTAGTGATTAAAATAGTGAGAAGAAAGAGAGCAAGTCTAAGATGTTATGAAGAAAAATAATATTAAAGGATTTATAATTTGGATATTGATGCGTACTTATATCTATAAGAGGTAAATATCTAAACAGAACCCATATAGCTGCTCCAAGTTAATGGGGAAAATAATGTTTTATGGAGCTGTTATTTTTCATGGCCACAACCACTCAGCTAGAGGGAGAGGTGGAATGTATTGACAGGGACCTAATGTAAAAATAAATTGTCTTTTTCACAGCAATTAGAATCACAAGTACATAATCCTTACCATGTAAAATTTTTTGAGTGAAATCTGCAAAAGCTTTTACTTAGCCAAATTCTATCTTGTGTCCTTGTCTATTTGCATTATTATTATAATTATTAATGAATAGGTGTTGATGAATGGAGTTACTGTTTAGATCAGAAGGAATGAAAATGAAGAAAGAAAAGGGCAGCTGCAGCTCCACCACAATAAATAGGAGCCACACCCACCAATTGCTGAGCTCCAATAAAGCCAGAATCTCTAACTGAATGCCTCTCTTTTGATAAGATTTGGACCTCACCATTATTATCCTTAGGTCACATCTACATCTGTCACCTATACATTCTTTTTCTAGGATCCTAATGCAAATATTATAATTCAAATCATGGCAGTTTATGCATTTTAAAATTGCTAAAATATAAAAAAAATATACTAATAATTAAAAAAATCATATTTAATTTATAATTAATCTGTTTATTTCTTTTATTAAAAATATATATATAATTAAAGAAACGATCTGCTTTGCTCTTTTCAGGGGGTTATAATCCTTGCATTATTGAATCTGATTCCTTTCAGATTGTTCAACTTTCTTCTTCTCAAGTGGCCCCTCAATGGGCTCTTGAAGTTTTTATTGATGATATTAGAATGTATCCGTCTCTCTATCCTTAATTAAGTATTATGTTTAATCCTAAATATTCAAATAGATGCGCAGACTGGGTAACAAATGTGGCTAGGACCTTTTCTATAGAGGCAGGATGGGTGATAAATCCTTCATCCCAGTTGCTTTCTCTTTTATATTTGTATAAGACTGTTCTTTCTAATTTACAAATGAAATTACTTTCAGATTAAAAAAAAAAAGACTATATATATTTTATAAGATGATGTGATGATAATTAATTGTTGTAATCACATAAGTTTATAAAATGACATTTGAGGGTAAGCATGATTTGACAAATATATAGCAATAATTAATTATAGATCACAAACAGATACATGGCAGCAAATTTAGATTAAAATAATTAAAAAAAGGGGATGGATACATAGATTCCATATACAGGAGGTCACAATCTCAGCCACGTGGTTGATATGGAAAACAAAAAATCAAAGTGTGGTGTCGTGGGGTGCATGTGGTAACCCTAACCTTTTGCATGTCTATCTTTTTCTATTAATGTTTTGTTGTGAAGTATCGAGGCAGTTTCTATTACTTGCTAAATGGTCTAGTGCTTTCTTGTTGTATTGATACAAATTGTATCTCATGCTAGTCTTAATCATTCTAAACAAGTGGTTCAATCACTTTCAGAAATTGGCTCATAGGCGTGGGAAGAGTGCAAGACTAAGTTTCTTTTCTTTTGGACGTTACAGAATCTAAAATGGGCAGAAACATGGGTCATTGAAATACCTTGCCCAGAGAGAGAGGTTGTGATATGTGAAGGGCCCACCAAGAATCCATCAACCTCAGCTGCGTCTTTGGGCCTTACTCAAATGCTCCCTGGGTTTTGCAGTTCATATCATGAAAGATCCATCACCATCGCCTTGCCTAGGTTCAACCTCTCCATTCCTGCATACGCCATACCATAAAAAGAACATGTACATACACAGTTCATAGAGAAAGAAAATACTTGTTTACATCTCTTCTCTCTCTCTCTCTCTCTCTCTCTCTTGTTTTCCACTTTTCAAATTGTTTTCCATTTTTCAAATCTGTGCTTGAAACTTCTAAATAATCAAACACCACACACATTTACAGAATCCAATGAACACTGCAGTTCAAATAACGTATTACGTATATTTACAAGTTACAACACATCCATCAGCTACCCTACTCAGTTACTCAAAGAAGGCCCAAAGTACATGCATATGGGGGGATTGATCCTGAAAATAGAGAGGATTGCTGATGGTATTGTCCAGATCCCATCGCCGCATATCAAACCTGATGCAACTGCCCCAGCATAATCTTCTGCATCCTTCCGATTTATTCTCTCCCAGATGTATAATATCACTGTCCCGACAAACATATCAATTGCAAAGTAAGCTCCGATATAAAACGGGACAGCCATAGCCATTGGAATAGGAATAAATTGTGAGAACTTCTTAGGAGTTACATCTCTCAGAAGATTTATAACCAAAGCGGCTATAAAGAAACCACAACACATGGCCAGGCAATGTTTGGGCAGCTCAGAGAAGCCCTCAATACCTAATATGGCCATCTCCCTGAATATTACTGCATATGGAGCTTTGTATGGACCATCTGGTGCTCCAATATCAAAAGCAGTCCAAAACATCCAAAATGTCAATGGGGCTATAACACAACCCATGGCTGTGCCTATCAACTGGCTCACAAACATAGATTTGGCTGATGATAGAGTGAGGTAACCAGTCTTGAAATCCTGCATGAGATCAGCTGCAGTGGAGACAATTGACATCATCACCCCACAAGCTGCTAATCCAGCTACAACTCCTCCATTACTCCCAACCATTGAAGCAATGATGAAAAGCCCAATTTTTCCATAGGTTGACGCCAAGCTCCAGTCTGTTAGCCCAGTGCCATAGGAATTACAGAAGGCAAGGGCAGGGGCAATAACGTATGAACTGAGAACCAAATACCACTTGAGGGGTGGAAAAATGATTGGAATTGTTGCTGTTGATATTGCAGCCAGGCCCACATATCCAGAAGCTGCAAACCAGGAGGGTATTGTGTCTTTCAGAAATACCTCATCTCGCTTTCTCTGTTCCAGTAGCAATTCGGAAGTCTCACCATCTGTTCAGGCACCATTACAACAATTAATCTCAAGCAAAAACAGTGCTCTTTTGAAGCCAGGAACAGTTATAATACACACGCATTAAGCAGGCCCCATTGAGCTCAAAGTTCAACAGGTACATGCAATATTTGAGGATTATATTAGTTGTATAAATCTGTTAAGACACAACCGCCTAATAATGTCCATTAAAATTCCGTTTCTTGAAATTATACTCCTAATTTGAATGATGAATTATAAATATTTCCGGTTATCTTTTTAAGTTAACCTCCTAATTTGACATTTCAAGCTGAACACAATAATTGAATAATGTTAACAATTATAGTTGGTGCAAAAGATGAGATGGATCTTAACAATTATAGTTGGCCAAAAGATGAGATGGATTTTCTATAGAAACCCAATATTTATCTATTTATTTATTTATTTTAATTAGCTAACAATAATTTAATATATTTATCTAAAAAAAAGGAATATTTTATTAGATGGCCTGCTTATTTATTTTTTTATATATATTATTTTTGAAATTAAATATATATCTGTAATCTGAACAACCCAGTTCAATAATAACTCTTATCTCATTCTACACCTAATAGAACTCTTGAAATATATATACCATAATCATCTCTTTCTGCTAAACTTTACTCTCAAAACCTGTTTATCATCTCCTTGTATACCAAATACTCTCAACAGGTATTTTTCATCATCTTTTATTTATTGTTATATATGTGTATATATATAAATATATAAAAATTTATGATTTATAATCTGATGTGCACAGAGAATCTATAAATTTTTACTTTTCTATTCATCACCTTCGATTATATTTTCAAAGATATTCGAATATTCAATCTGTCAGTTTAAATTGTCTCTCTTCCGTTGAAAATAATTATTATCTTGGAAGTTCCAGATGAGTGGTAATTATAGTACATGGCACCGTTTTAGTCCCTTTTAAAATTTCTTAACATTAAGTTTGTTATTAAATGAAATTTTAAATCAATATTTTAACAATTATTTTACATGTGATTTTCTTGAGTTTTATCATTGAATTTTATTTTGATTTTGATTAAATAATTGATTTTGTCAACTATCTCTGCATTAGACCTATTAGGATTCCGGGAACAGGCCTTTAATGTATTTATATTGATTGATATTTGACTATAAAATTTACAGATGTATTACACTGAATTGATTTGAGATTATTGACTCTCTGAAATTATTGAAATAAACTATTGGAATTGCACAATCAGTTATTATTTGCTATCTGAAATTTTTTATTGATTTTGATTGATTTGTACAAATTGATTTTCTGTTTTGAATTGATACCTGTGCCAAATATCTGTTTTTATTATCTGGCCCCACCGTGTGGACTATCACGGTATTAGGTTGTATTGTCGAGTCATGCATCATTGCAGTTTATAGTTTGCATTAGTATCATATACATTGATATCTGTGAAGGAGGAGGAAGGTATCTAATATCTCGTAACGCGCTTGCCATCTGGCCTTTAGTGATGTGGGGTATCATCACCCTAGTGCACTGTACCATAAAATTTTTATTGAATGAATTTCTTTTATATATATGTTTTGTGAAATTATTTTATTAATGATTTTGACAGCATGAGCATGATTTTATTGAATAGAAAATTTATTATGAAATTAATCAAGCGTCTGCCTGTTCCTATTCCGTTGTGTGTTATAATTATCATTCACTGAGCATTTAGCTCAAACCACATTTTCTCTGTCTATTCTCTGTTTCAGATCAGTAGAATTCTACAACTAATCCAAATATTCAGTCCATTTTCTGAAGAGGAACAATATTTGATTTGTTCTCATGGTATGCCCAAATTCATGTTTTCTCGGGCTAATAATTAGTTTAGTTTAATGAACAGTTTAAGTTTTTATTTGAAATCTGTAGAGACTCCGCAGTTTACTTATGGGATATTTATTCAGCATTTTGTTTATTTGGATTTTGTCTATTTTTTGGGATTAGTAAGTGACAATATATTCATTTAAGATACTCTGATAAGGCTTACATGATTTAAGAATACTTAAATTATGCGCTAGTCACGGTTTAGAATTTTGGGTCGTGACAAAGATGGTATCAGAGCACGGTTGAGGTCTAGTAAACTTGCGGAACATAGGATCCTTGACGTCTTTTCAGTTTATCATTACTTTAGATATCCGCGTCCTTCGCACTTTTTCACCTGTCTTAATTTGGCTCACATTTTCAGATTTAATACTTGTTTATTAAAATGAATAGGTGCCTGAGTCTGTTAAACGTAGGAGGAGAGCTAGGGCCAAGGGTCCTAATGGTGCAAACCTTGATCCAACAGGGGAAGTACCACATCAAACTATTAATCAGACATCTAAACAGACGCCTATGGCTAAGTGGGCACAATCATTCCTTTGTTTCTCCATACTTTTCCATGAGATTTAGTACAATACCTACTTTGTTAAGAGTATCCTTTATCTGTATCAATACCTATGGGTAATGCAATAGACACTGATATGGTGTATAGGGGATGTATAGTTCACATTGGAGATAGGGAATTAGTTGCAGATCTTGTTTCTTTGGATATGTTTGAGTTTAATGTGATTTTAGGCATGGACTGGTTAGCCACTTATCACATTTCATTGGATTGTCATAATAAAGTTGTGTTCTTTAAAATTCCTGGGAGACAATTTCAATTTTAGGGAGATCGTAGTATAGCCTCTAGTAATCTTATCTCAACAGTGAGTGCTAGACGATTTTTGCGAAAGAGGTGTAAGGAGTATCTAGCTTATTTTAGAGATGTTCAGGTAGAAGGTGCAAGTTTGGAGAATGTTGCAATGGTTAAGGAGTTCCCTGATGTGTTTCCAAAAGATTTATCAGGTTTACTCTCGGAACGAGAGGTAGAGTTTAGTGTAGACTTAGTTCCTGGAACTGAGCCCATATCTATGCCACCTTATCGTATGGCACCTACAGAACTTAAGGAGTTGAAGGAGCAGTTACAGGATCCACTAGATATTTATTCGCCTTAGTGTTTCTCCATTGGGTGCTCCTATGTTATTTGTGCGGAAGAAGGATAGGTCTTTGAGAATGTGCATTGATTATAGGCAATTTAATAAGGTAACTGTGCGTAATAAGTATCCTCTTCCACACATAGATGTCCTGTTTGACCAACTTCAAGGTGCAAAGTGTTTTTCCAAGATTGATCTTCGATCTGGGTATCATCAATTGAGGGTCAAGAAATAAGACATACTCAAGACAGCCTTTAGGACTAGGTATGGACACTATGAATTTCTTGTAATGTCTTTTGATCTTATCAATGCTTCAACCGCTTTTATGGATCTCATGAATAGAGTTTCAAGCCTTTCTTAGATCAATTTGTTATAATGTTCATCGATGACATTCTAGTGTACTCAAAGAGTAAAGAGGAGCATGAGCAGCAGTTGAGAATTGTCATTTAGACTTTACGGGAACACAAGCTATATGACAAGTTCTCAAAATGCGAGTTCTGGTTATATAGTGTGGCTTTCCTAGGCCATACAGTATCTAAGGATGGGGTTTGTGTTGATAAGAAGAAAGTTGAGGCAGTGCTTCATTGGCCTAGACCCATAACTGTGTCAGAGATTCATAGTTTCTTGAGTTTAGCAGGGTATTATAGACGGTTTGTTCATGACTTCTCTCGTATTGCAGCACCTTTAACTAAGTTGGTACAAAAGAATGTAAAATTTCAGTTGACTAAGGTTTGTGAAAAAAGTTGAGTAGCTTAAAACTCGTTTAACTACTGCACCAGTGTTAGCCCTTCCGTCTGGATCAGGGGGTTATGCAGCATATTGTGATGTTTCTAAGATTGGTTTAGGATGTGTTTTGATGCAGCATGGATGATTTATTGCATATGCTTCTAGTAAGTTGAAAAGGCACGAGCAGAATTATCCAACTCATGATTTCGAAATGGCTGTAGTAATTTTTGCTTTAAAAATCTGGAGGCACTATCTGTATGGTGAGACTTGTGAAATCTTCACTGACCATAAAAGTCTCAAATACATCTTTGACCAACGTGATCTTAATCTTAGGCAAATGAGATGGGTAGAATTGCTGAAAGATTATGATTGCACCATACAGTATCACCCTGGAAAAGCTAATGTGGTAGCTGATGCTCTAAGCAGGAAGTCTTCTGGTAGTTTAGCCCATATATCTACCAAGAGGAGGCCTCTGATTGGTGAATTACATGAGTTGCTAGATCAGGGAGTAGAGTTTGAAATCATAGCTAGATCATTCTTAGCACATTTTCGAGTTAGGCCTATCTTGATTGATCAAATTAAGGCTGCTCAGAAGAGGGATTCTCAATTGTGTGATATTATAGATAGTATTCATCAAGGCCAAGCTCAAGGGTTCATGTTAAATGATGATGGAGTTCTTCGTTATGGCACTAGACTTTGTGTCCCCAACGTTGATGAGTTGAGAAGAGAATTCATAGAGGAGGCACACCATTCTGCTTACACAGTATACCCAGGTTCAACTAAGATGTACCATGATTTAAGGGAACATTATTGGTGGGGTGGCATGAAGAGGGATGTTACAGACTTTGTTGCTAAATGTTAGACTTGTCAACAGGTTAAGGCAGAACATCAGAGACCATCTGAGTTACTTCAGCCGTTGCCTATTCCTTAGTGGAAGTGGGAGCATATTGCCATGGACTTTGTTGTGGGTCTACCTAGTACACGAGGTGGTTACAATGCAATCTGGGTGATAGTGGACAAATTGACAAAATCTGCTCATTTTCTTCCTGTGAATACTACATATGACTTAGCTAAACTTGCACAGTTGTACATAAACAAGATTGTTAGTCTTCATGGAGTTCCAGTTTCCATTGTCTCTGATCGTGGTACTCAGTTTACTTCTCGATTTTGGAAGAAATTCCAAGAAGCTTTAGGAACACGAGTAGACTTTAGTGCTGCTTTTCACCCTCAGATGGATGGACAGTCAGAAAGAACCATACAGATATTAGAGGACATGCTTCGTGCAGGCGTTATGGATTTTGGTGGCTGTTGAGATCATCATTTGCCTGTAGTAGAGTTTGCTTATAATAACAGTTATCAGGCAAGTATAGAGATGGCTCCATATGAGGCATTATATGGTTGAAAGTGTAGGTCACCAATTTGTTGGGATGAAGTTGGAGAAAGAAGGCCTACTAGACCAGAGTTGATACAATTAACTTCAGAGAAGGTTCAACTAATTCGTGATCGACTTTTGACTGCTCGAAATCGACAGAGAAGTTATGCTGACCCTAAGCGTAAAAATGTAAAGTTTATGGTTGGTGATCATGTATTTCTGAGAGTTTCACCTATGAAAGGAATCATGAGGTTTGGGAAGAAGGGGAAGCTTAGTCCTCGTTTTGTTGGTCCATTTGAAATTTTGGAGAGAATTGGAGCAGTTGCTTACCGTTTAGCCCTTCTACCTGGTTTTGTACATGTACATCCAGTTTTCCATATCTCTATGCTTAGAAAGTATGCACCTGATCTATCTCATGTTTTGCAACTTCAGACCACACAATTTAGGGATAATATGTCATATGAGGAGCAACCAGTAAAGATTTTAGATCGACAAATTAGGAATTTTCGGTCTAGGGAAGTGGCTTTGGTCAAAGTCTTATGGCATAATCACACAAGTAGTGAGGCCATATGGGAGGCAAAATCTGAAATGCAAGCCAAATATCCTCACTTATTTAATTCTTCAGGTTAGAATTTTGTCTGTTTAAATTCGGGGATCGAATTTCTTTTAAGGGGAGAAGTATGTGGGAACCCAACATTTATCTATTTATTTATTTTAATTAGCTAACAATAATTTAATATATTTATATAAAAAAAGGAATATTTTATTGGATGGCCTGCTAATTTATTTTTTATATATATTATTTTTGAAATTAAATATATATCTGTAATCTGAACAACCCAGTTCAATAATAACTCTTATCCCATTCTACACCTGATAGAACTCTTAAAATATATATACCATAATCATCTCTTTCTGCTAAACTTTACTCTCAAAGCCTGTTTATCATCTCCTTGTATACCAAATACTCTCAACAGGTATTTTTCATCATCTTTTATTTATTGTTATATATGTGTATATATATAAATATATAAAAATTTATGATTTACAATCTGATGTGCGCAGAGAATCTATAAATTTTTACTTTTCTATTCATCACCTTCGATTATATTTTCAAGGAGATTCGAATATTCAATCTGTCAGTTAAAATTATCTCTCTTCCATTGAAAATAACTATTATCTTGGAGGTTCCAGGTGAGCAGTAATTATAGTACATGGCACCGTTTTAATCCCTTTTAAAATTTCTTAGCATTAAGTTTGTTATTAAATAAAATTTTAAATCAATATTTTAATAATTATTTTACATGTGATTTTCAAGAGTTTTATTTTATTATTGAATTTTATTTCGATTTTGATTAAATAATTGATTTTGTCAACTATCTCTGCATTAGAGCTATTAGGATTCCGGGAACAGGCCTTTAATGTATTTATATTGATTGATATTTGACTATAAAATTTACCGATGTGTTACACTAAATTAATTTGAGATTATTGACTCTCTGAAATTATTGAAATAAACTATTGGAATTGCACAATCAGTTATTATTTGCTATCTGAAATTTTTTATTGATTTTGATTGAATTGTACAAATTGATTTTCTGCTTTGAATTGGTACCTGTGCCCAATATCTGTTTCTGTTATCTGGCTCCACCGTGTGGACTATCACGGTATTAAGTTGCATTGTCGAGTCATGTATCATTGCAGTTTATAGTTTGCATTAGTATTATATGCATTGATATTTGTGGAGGAGGAGGAAGGTATCTAATATCTGGTAGCGCACTTACCATCTGGCCTTTGGTGATGTGGGGTATCATCACCCTGGTGCACTATACCATAAAATTTTTATTGAATGAATTTCTTTTATATATATGTTTTGTGAAATTATTTTATTAATGATTTTGACAGTATGAGCATGATTTTATTGAATAGAAAACTTATTGTGAAATTAATCAAGCGTCTGTCTGTTCCTATTCCGTTGTGTGCTATAATTATCGTTCACTGAGCATTTAGCTCAAACCACGTTTTCTCTGTCTATTATCTATTTCAGATCAGTAGAATTCTACAACTAATCCAAATATTCAGTCCATTTTCTGAAGAAGGACAATATTTGATTTGTTCTCATGGTATGCCCAAATTCATGTTTTCTTGGGCTAATAATTAATTTAGTTTAATGAACAGTTTAAGTTTTTATTTGAAATCTGTAGAGACTCCGCAGTTTACTTATGGGATATTTATGATATTTATTCAGCATTTTGTTTATTTGGATTTTGTCTATTTTTTGGGATTAGTATGTGACAATATATTCATTCAAGATATTCTGATAAAGCTTGCATGATTTAAGAATACTTAAATTATGCGCCGGTCACGGTTCAGAATTTTGAGTCGTAACATTTTCCAACAGTTTCAAATACCTTTTTTAGCTAAAGTTAATTATTGAACTATAATTGATCAGCTGTTGCATGGATTAGAATTAATTCTAAACCTATTTGAGATCAAAACAACTCACATGGTGATTGGCATCAAATTAACAGCTAAAAAATATTTAGAAGATATATAGCTACTCACAGCATATGAAACAACCATAGCAAGCAAGATCATGTGGCCACACTATACAGATCCAGATTATAACTCACCTTGAAACTCCCTGACAATAGGAAGGTGATTCTCCTTGGTGCTTTTATTGCATATTTCCCTAATAGTTATTGCAATTATCTTGATCAAATTGTAAAGGCCATCCCCAAGGATAAGAGAAATGGCTATAAAGACCTGCAAACAATGCAATTTTTTTTTTTTTGGGGGGTGTGGGGGGGGAGGGGGGAAGGGGGACAGATATTAAAAAAAAATTCACCAAGCTAAAAACATGCATGAAACATTTAAAAATAAAATATCATAGAATATAGGGGTCAATCTCATATTGCAAGATTGCTTGTCTGAATGTGGTTATTTTTCTTTTTCTTTTCAGCCTGGCACATTTATCTAATATCTTCCAACAATTGGCCTATTTAAGAGGTGAAAGCCAAAACTTCATAGTTTTTAGAGGGTTGACAAGCAGTTCTGTCAGTGTTGGTATATATATATATATATATATATATATATTTATATGCATGTGTATGCGCCCACGTGTGTGTACATACACATAGGTAATGAATGCAGCCACATAAGCCACATAGACCATTGAAAAGTGCAGGTACATCAATATATAAAGCCACAATAGGGTAATCTGATTGTCACAAAATAATGATTTTCTGTCATACCTTGTATCCGTAAAGACCCTTAAAATCATTACTACCCAGGTCAGCTGGATACCAGTCCCCAGCATGTTGGGAGATGAAGGGCCACAGAAACCCCCACGAGACTATAGCCCCCAGAAGAACTGAGCAGTTGACTATGTGAGGGCAAATAAGACCACATCCAACATAAGTTGGACTGAAGTCAAAATAAAACCTGCAAGGAGTTTTGTGAATCATGTGGTCAACTAATAAAATTGTGAAGACAAATCAGCATTTATGTCAACAAACAACAAAACTTCATGATATTTTGCTGAAAATTAAAATAATATCTCTATCTATGCCTTCTTACAAAGTTTCTTGAGTAAAAGACTCAGCCAAAATGAAATCAACTGCACAATATAAACTGAAACTCACAATCAAACAATGCGCAAGTGCATAATGATGACATCTAATTCCTTACTAAATTTTAATTTTAAAGTACCAACATGAAAAGCATGGATCAAACAGCAGTTTGAAGACAGAGTTGATTCAGAAACTACATCCATTTGAAGCTTACGTGTTTTTGAATAGTGTTAAACCAAAACTTGGGAAATTGTCAAATCCACATGAATCCCCAATACCGCTAAAGAACCACTTAAAGCAGCTCCAAGCCAAACTTATGCTCAAGTGCTTTCCAAGACAAGTGACTTGTTTCCTGTAAAAAGTTCACAAAAAGGAAAATAATTAGAAACTGTTTTTTTTTTTGGGTCCTCTATGCTTGTTTCTGTTTAAAGAAGCTCGAAATGTTCTTATTGGATAACCGCTGAACAGTTAGTACAAGCAGAAAAGGTAATCGCAGTTTATTAGATTCTGTTGCAATATTCCTCACAAACATGATTCCGACATTCTCCACTTATTTAGAATTTTCAAGATGAACTAATTAAGAAAGGCGGGCTTAACATAGAAGGCACTTACCCTGCAAGCTCAGCTCCCGTGTTTGTGTGAAAGCTATTTATCAACATTGCTGTAGCTGTCCCACTGGGATATGTAAGCTTATAATCCATGACCATAACCTATAATCTCAACCCAAAAAAGGAATGAGAAGGTGAAGTAATAGACGTGTAGAATATTAAAGAATATTAATGAAGCTAGTATAGAACATTAGCATAAGCATAATAATTCAAAACCCTAATCATTGGTGAAAATTGATTTGCACAAAAAACTTGAAATTCCCTGTAAATATAGCACTAAATAAGAGTTTGGGTGGTGTTTGACCTTGCGAAGGGGAACAAGACTAAAAAGTCCAAGGAAGCTGACAACAAACAAGAATCCAATCATCCAGGCCAATCCTGGGTTCTTGACATCCTCTGCCCTGTTACCAGGGTAATCAGGACCTATCAATTCATAAGTTCTCTCGTCCATTGCGATCAAATACGACCCAAATCCTCCTGTCAACAATAGAATATTCAAAGAAAAATAAGCAAAACCCTTTTTATCGCAATACAAAAAGTCCCGTCATGTACATGTGGGGGTATGGTGTTTACCGCTGAAAGCGAGGCCATAGCAAGCGACGACGCAGGTCTGGATAACAGTGTTCTCCTGTTTGGTAAAGGGAGAAATTGTGAAACCCAAACTGGATAAGAATCCAACCCATGACTTGACAAAGAAGAAGCCGAGTAAACCAGCAGCGACATTCAACGAGGGGATAATGCCAACGGTGAGATTGAGCTTGTGGGTAATGATGCAGAAGAGCGTACCCAACAGGGCGCTAACTACAAGGCCTCTGATCGTGATCTGATCCTTCCACTCTGGGATCCGCTCGGCGTCAACGGCCTGGATTTTGCTAGAATCGGGCAGAAGCAACGGCTCTGATATATCAGTCCCCATGATTCCGTTTGGGAGAGGGGAAAGGGAAGGGATTTGGATTGGAAGGAAAGAAGGAAAGGAAAGAAACAATTGAAAGTTTGTTGAAAGGAAGATAATTCAGGGACGGAAAATTATAGAAATAGTGGTTGAGTTGGTCGAGTAAGGATAGGCCACGTGCACATAGTTGATGGGCTGGGTTTGGTGGCAACTAGTTAGTAGTTTTGCACATGAAAGGGGAGTTTGTTCCGTTACTTCTGGCTGAGAAACGTGGGCGGCAATGGTACCTCGATGTTGGATACCATGACGACGGTCTTAGCTGGCATAGCCGCTCTGAAAGTTTGGGATTACACCTCATCTAATTTCAGACTGGGCCGCGAAAGTTGGACCTGGATATGTTGTCTCTATTCAGACCCGATCCGATAATTCGGGTCTATGCAACTGGCTTTTTATGGACCCACCTGATGGCATCTCTGTCTGCATTAGTATTACTTTATGTACATTGCCTTCTTTCATCGAGTTACGAAAAGTATTACCTTTATCTTTCCACGTGCGTGTTTGTCTCGATCTGAATTGTTGATTATATTACGTCAGTGTAATTCACCTAATTACAGCTAACCTTTTCTCGTTCTCAATGTAATTTCAATGGCAACGAAGAGTTTTTTTTTTTTAATTTTTTATACAAAATTATTATTTAATATATATATTTTAACAAAATTAATTTTTAATGTGCTAAAAAATATAATATTTAATTTTTTATTTTAAATTATGAACTGTTTAATTTTTTTATCAATGAAGTTATTTTAGAGTAATTCAGTTTCTATAATTTAATAATATAATTATTTATTAGTCTCAAAATTTTAAATTCATCTATTCAATTTTTATCATTTGATTTTTATTCCTTCAACTAATTTATCTATAAAAAAAAATAATGAGAAACACTAAACAATTTTATGAATTAAAAATATAGAAATTAAATAATATATTTTTTAAAAAGTAAAAGATATATATATATTTTTTGAACATAAAAGATCAAAGAATTAGAGTTAGGTTTGGAGAGGGATTTCATTTATTTGGATTTAGCTTATCTAAGCTTGGGGATTGTCAAGTTGAAATGATGAGGAATAATTTTAGTTGATTTGTTGATTTTTATGATGAGAATGATAAAATGAAATCCGCTGACTTTAGGTGAAGAGGGCAGGATGGATAAAGGGTGTTATCGGAAATCCATAAATACAAATTGCAATGATTTTATTGTTTATTAAATTAAAATTAAGAATATCTTAAGATATAAAATTGAACGTCCTCGAAGCTGAGAGCGCTGATAAAATTTACCCATTTTTCTGGAGAACCGACTGATCTCAGCCAGCGTCAACGTCTCGTCCGTCAGGCAAGCGTACAATGTAGTGCATGAACCATTACGCAAGGTCATGTAGGCATGAATGGGCCAGACTGAAACCTATATAAGATCTTTTTCAGAAAACACACCTGCCGTAAAAAAATAATTTAAAATTTTTATAATTATGATATATTATATTTAGTTTTTAAATAATTTTTTACAATTTTTATTTAATATATTTAAAATAATATTTTTCTTAACAACATGCGTAAGGGAAAACTTGCATATGGGCCAAACCGAATCAGATTAAGAGAGATATGGCTCAACCCCAAGTTAGCTCATTTGAAATAACACAGACTCCAGTCCAGCCCAAATTCCTTTTTATCTGTGTTATTATTCTGGCCTCATGCAATTGCTTTGCTAGTTTGCTCCTATGCAATGGCATCAAACATACCCTTCATTTACCTGTAATATGCTCCATATTAGCTATTTTGGCATCTGAAATGGGTAAACTATTACTATTCCTACTGTTCAGATACCCTAACAAAACAGATCGCACCATCCAGACAACTGAATGAAACATTATTATATCACAAGTAGTAACCACAAAACATTCAGCATTCCCAGCAAATTAGCAGATTTCAAAATATAAGAGATACTTCTTAGAAAACACACACACACACACACACACACACACACATATATATATATATATATATAACAATTCCCAGATATGGGCAAAGAGGTCCCAACAGAAAACCAGTTTTACTTCAGGTGCAATTATCATCGACTGTCCAGCATTGTAAAGAAGAAAAGTCAAAGGAACTTCCTGTATGGCCTGCCTGCATCTTCATCTTGCATATTCTGTCAGTGCATATAGCCAATATGTCAACATAATTCACAAGTTTAACATGTAAAATATTAAAATACAACTGAGAATCACTTCTCCATAATGGGAGGATCCACAATATCAAAGAAACTCTAATATAAATAATCAACCAAGACCAAATGTCTACGCTACTCTAAAGCCAAATGAAATATGCTAAAATGAACATTTATATGAACAACAAACCAAGATAATGAGTCTATGTTTCCCCTCATTCTAGGAACTAAGGCTGTTACTTGTAAGACATACAAAATTAACAACAAAAAGACTGCTGCCATATAATTTAAAGAAAATATGCTCATGGAACACAAGAAATTATTAGTTAGAGATGTCATAGGATGTACTTCTTATGTAGTCCCAGAATTATTCCAGTGTCCGAAGCCAATGTAAAATTTTGCCAACAAAATAAAGACTAGCTAAAATTTTTGGAATCTGACAAGGCCAAAAACAGTAAACTAGCAAATATAGTATTTAATCAAGTCAGCTACTAGAATCAAGAATGACTCATGCTCAGGAAACAAACTTAATTAGAATAACAATACTTTATAAGTATCTGGTGTTGCAACTGATGCATTAAAAAGCCAAATTAAGGAAATATGGAAACTGCAAAAAGAAACAAATTTTTTCTGCTGCTAAAAATTTGTAAGCATTTCAAATTTTCAATTTCACTATCAAAATGAAAAGAGAAAGCCCATCTTGCTTTCAGATAGTGCATGCATTTCAAACACATTAATTCACTCCAATGCACAATCATCTCCAGCAGAAACCTATATGATTCAGTAATTAAGGAATAAAGGACTCTAAATAATTATCCAAACATCAACCTCCATTAGACAGTGAAAAATATGCTTTCTCAAGACTAGATGACATTTTCAAAATATAGATCAGGTACAATAAGAATTTAGGTGAAAACAATACAATACTATGAAAAGCTCAGACAAGATTAACTTCTGACAAACCCACAAAGAGTTACGATGATCGCTCTTTCCACATATTGGATGAAACACGGAAAAATGAAAGAACTGGGGTGCGAAAAGGGTGACATATCCTGCAATCAATTTTCAAGGAAAATGAAAAAATAGAGGGATAATTTCACAAACGTATCCTGCGGTTTAGCATTCTATCACTAAAGGAAAAAAGTTTGATTTTTATCAAAATGGTACCCTGAGCTTTTGTGCCGTTACATTGTACCTGAATCTGTTAACAGAGAGCTGGCCCGTTAACGAATTCAGGGACAATGTAACATAGTGAAAGTTCACGGTGCCATTTTGATGAACATCAAACTTTGGTTCCTTTAGTGATAAAGTGCTAAATCATATGATACATTTATGAAATCATCCCAAAAAGAAAACAAACATCTGAATCTCATTACTGTTTATAACAAAAGAAAAATTCACCCAAAATATTTTTGTAGAAATTGTATGATTAATTGACCCAGCCTACTGATCTTCCATTAATTAAGCCACTAAGAAGACATGTAAACAGGTTGGGAGGCCATATCATCATATTGCTTTTGTTTGCATAGCCATTAAAGATATAACCTGTCACCTTTTATTTTAATTGGCTCAATCTACTGCCAATGCCATCCAATAATTTTCAACTTTTTAGGTCACACATAATGGAAGCCTAAATCCAAACGCATACACAATTTTGTTTCTCTGAAAGTGAACTACCAATCACCCAAAGCATTAGTGCAAGAGCAAATGCAGATCAAGCTTTTGTGAATTGAATGAATGCACTCCCTCTCTCCAATTCTGACCTGAATTAATCTAATCTTAAACCTAAAATAAGTCTTAATGACAGGTGGCTACAAACATATATCTATGTCTTGATGTTCAGTTGATGTCCAACTACATTGAAGTCCATGACGACTTGAAGCAAAACGGGCAAAACCAAAGCATGCCAAGGCTGTTCAAAATTTGGTTCAAATCAACCGATCTGATCCGACCCAAATAGACATTTCAGGTTGATTCACTGGATTGGGTCAGGTTGGCCAATTCATTTTGAAATTTATCCTTTGTCGGTTAGGTGATGAAATTATCCATATCTTCATCCAAGAAACATTCCATATGATCACCATTCCATCGTTACAACTCAAACTCTCACCCTTTAGTCCATTGGCGACAACTCAAACTCTCCTCAGCTGTCATGATCACAACTCCTGCCTTGCTCCGAGCTCCCTACTGTTGCATTACTGATAGTACCTCACTCACAGCTCCCTGCTGTCACATTACTAGCATTGATTTTTTTCTAGGTTTTTTTTTTTTTAATTTTTATTGCTCTGAATTGCATATTCTTCTTAGTGCTAGCTCGACATTGATATTGTGGTGGCTCTTTCGCTTTGCATGTTCATTTTGTGATCTGGTTATGCCCATTTCAATGGCATTAGCCTTCTACACTTGAATTTCCTTGTTTTTGCTTTTGAGAAATCGGTTGCTTTGGTTGTTTTTTCTTTTATTTTTTCTAAAGTTTTTGCGTATTGAGTTGTTCAATTCGCATGGTCTGTTTAGATTTACAAGTATGAATATGATTTATTTGTTCTCTTAGGATTTTGTTAAGACTTTAGGCTATCGAAGAAACTTGGGGGCAGGGACATAGGGAAAGTGTATTTGGTTGGGTTGAGAGGGATGTGTTTCTATTTCAATTGTTTTCTTAATTTCTTATTCAAATCTGTGTCTGTTGGTTCTAGGTTTTCTTTTATATAATGTCAAATTTGTGTTTCTATTAGATTGCTTTTGATGCCCTTAAAGCTAGAGTCTTGAATGTCAAGTCTATCTCTCCCTTGAGCTCAAAACCAAACCTAGAATCTTGCTTTTGATTTTTTTTGCAAGATTATATATGTTTCTTCAACTAGGTTTTGGGAGAGACTAGAGCTTGTGAGTGGAATTGCTTGTAGCAGTAGCAGCTCAAGGAAGGTGTTGTATTGCTTGAAAACAGTAAGTTGTCTGTTTCTTATGTATTTGTCAATTTGATATTGTTGGTTGCTCGAATATTGTTTAGTCTCTATTTCTTGGAACAATATGCATGCTCTAATATTGTTGGCAGCTATTTTATGGAGGCTGTTTAATTGCTTTTTAATATATATCATTGTGTGCCAAGTGTCAATATATAGGTCCTGCATAATAGCGGACAAACCATTTTAACTTTTAAGCACCTTGCTTCAACTTCTTCATTAATTTGCTATTGGATGATTGATTAACTAGACTTTGTAATTTGAATGGAGAATTTTTATTTGGATGGATAACAATTAGCCTACAATTTTTTACCAAAATGAAATGGATGGAGTGAAGAGAATGATTCGAAACAAGCTAGTATAGCACAACAAATAAGGAATTAAACCTGGAATATTTTAATCATATATGTGAATTTTACAAGTGTTACTAGCTAATTGCCTGATCCATAAACTTATCAATAATTTTTACTTAGTCAAAGCTTCCGGTGTATGTCCAATTTGTGCAACCCACATCTCTTTGATTTAGTTTGTGTTTGCTAATTTACTTTGATGTCGCCTTCCCATTTTACTAGGATCATAAGCAGCTCATGTTCAACAACTGAATGTTTCTGGGTGCCTGTCCATGTTCATGCTTTTAAGTACTCTAGCAGCATAGCAAACTAAATTTGGGAGACTCCTATTTGTATTGCATGATCAGCAAACAGCACAGCAAGAAATTTCAGTAATTACTGTCAACACATGAATATGTTTATATGAAATTATCAATGAAACAAATTTATATGAAATTATCAATGAAACAAAATCTAACTTCTATAAGAAAAAAACTACAAAAAAAAATAAAAACATACTGCTTCGATTAACCAGCTTTAGTAGGCATTAGGCACATAGGATTCTTGACAGAATACTTTTTTATCAGAAACTCCAAGATGTGATGCTCCAGATTGTTGAGGCAAATGCAGGATATCCCAGTTTATGTAGTATGTCCTGATGTGGGTTGGGACTATACTTAAGGGACAATATATTTATTTAATATTTAATTTTTCTTATTATAAATTATAATATTTAATGATTATGTTTGTTTATTTAAATTTTTAATGATTATCTTTTTTTAATGTTCTATTAATATAAATTTTTTGAAGTTAATTAATGTAATTTTTAATTATAAAATAAAATATATTATCACTTGGCACCAAAGCAAACCGTGGCTGAATAGAATTTCACCCGATGACTAATTCATTAAATCCAAAGTTTTGGGTTGGTCGGTTTAATTTCGGTTTAGAATATAAGTTAATATAAGTTGGATTGGATTGGATTGAGGCAACAAAAATACCCAAACCGACTTGTGAACACTCCTACGTATACCAATAAAAAAAAAGACTTCAACAAATTAAATTCCGAGCATAATTAATACAAATCCAATTCCTAATGTCTTCAATAAACACTAGATACTACAACTTATGATTTTGCATTGTTTATAGACTTGCTCTTTGTCAGATTTGCCTGAATAGTTTAAGCATGTGATACAGCCAAAAAAAAGATAGCATTCACATATTTCATTTAACTCCAGAAGTCCAGGACATTTGCAATTCGGGGTCAAACCAGCGGATTCCATTCCATGAGGAAGATCCCTATGGGAAGGAAGCAACAGTCACTACTATCCATAATGATATGATTCAACTTCTCAATGAAAATGACAAAGAAATAGGGTATTTTGTCTCGAATATCAACCTGTCCACTGGGAACTTGGCTTAGCCGCCTAAGGGTGAGGAATGATTTGAAATAGAATTGCTTTTCCCGCTTCATTCAAAAAGACCATAACGGATGATCAAGCAGGGGACAGGGTATAAGGATGTGAAAGATAGATTCCAGATTTTTAAGTAGAATAATCATCTACATTTGTACGAAATAAGTAAAAAAAAAAAAAATCCAAATTCTAATTTCAGGTTTAAAAGCCGTGTTAGCCAACAATGTAGGAAGCACCCAAACCATCAAATTCATGCCTACTCCATTCTAACCTAATACTCCAAATTAAACTCGAAGTCTTCTATTCTCATCTCCACAATAACAGATTCCAGGAACAAAACCAGACAGGGAAATTAAGCACTACAAGACTCACAATTCCAGAAGCTAATTAATAAAAACCCAATTAAAATAGGATCTACATCCCCTCTAGCAATGTGGGTTCAAATAAATTAGCAAGAAAACAAGATCTCAGATAATTGAAATAACAAATAAGAAGTTGGAGAGCGAAAGAGAAGGGGAATTTACGAATTCTTTGACGATGCCCTTGTAGATGAAGATAGGAACTGCGATGCCGAATAAGCCAACGAGGGCGAAGTTGCGTCGAGTCCAGCGGAAGTTGTACTCGAGATTCTCCCGAGCACTGCCCCACTCCTCTATGAACCTGTTCTTGTTTGCCTCCATTCCTCCTACCATTTTCCTTTCTCTTCTCTTTTATCACACACTCTCTCTTCTTCTTTCTTCGTCTATCTTTGTACTTTTCACAGGTTTTGAACTTTGATAGTCAGGTTAAGCTGCGCAAGAATAAGTCAGCTGTTTGGTTACATGGATTAGCATGTTCCCAAACGGATATTGGTTACTTTTTTTTTTTTTTTAATAATTTATTATCTACTTATTTAATGAAAATTAATTTATATATAAAAATTATTTTTTATAAAAATTATTTTTTCAAAAAAATATTTTTTTATTTTTTATTATTTTATTATAATATTAAATTAATATGTATTTATGTCATAGATATATAAATTTTTTTTATAGTTTAATAAGATTATTAAAATATAAAAAATTACTTTTTTTAAGGGAAAGTTATTTTTTTAAAAGTGTTTAATTTTTTTATAAAAAAAATTTTTATTCACTAGCTTTTTAAATGCGTCAAATATTAGAGTTTATTTACTTGTTTGAAAATTATTTTTTATTTTTTATTTTTTAAGAAACTCTTTATGAAAAATAATAAAAAAATAAAAGAAAATATAAAAAATATGTTGACTTGCAAATAATAGAAAACGATTTTTTAATTTTTAAAAAGTTATTCATATCATTTATAATTAAAAAAAAATAAAGCATTATAAAATATATTAAAAGATTTTTATTTTATTTTTAATATATATTATTCATTTATTTTATAATTATATAATTAACTTTTTATCATTATAAATAAATATTTTTCTAAATAATTTTAATCTTAATTAAAATTGAGGACTTTGGTTTTTCCGTTTTTCATTTGGAAAATTGGTATATGTGAATTTAAAACTCTGTTTTTCAGTTTTTTTAATAAATTTTCTTAGAAATTACTACAATTTTTTATAAGTGAACAAGCTCTAAAAAATACAAAAATATTTTCAACAAATGAGGTTTTATTAATAATTAATATTCTACTAATTTTGAAAAAAAAAATCATTTATTGGATTTTCTTTTATCGTGCATATTTCACCCTCATAAATTCATTTTTAAATCATAACACTCACCACTTAAGTATTATTTTGGAAGTTACTTAAATTGAATTTAAATTGAATCGAGTTTAACTTGTTTTAATATTATATTATTAAATTAAATTGAACGAACAGAGGTTTATAAATGGGTTGAGACAAGAGTATGTGAAAATTAAGATATGTTAATTTCTTGAAAATTTTGAAGGACTTCTTTGCAATTATTATATATTTTCAGTTTATGTGTAAATGACCTCTGCTATGCTCGGCGCCTCCTGTGGTAGCCGTTGCCCCATCGGTTGCTGCTGCTGCTTGTCATTATTTGATGGCTTGGTACTGTGGGAGAGCAACACTTTTTGGGCTGGAGTCTTCAGATCTATGGACCCACCTAAGTAGTTGGGCTATGGCCTTTGGGCCTTGTGTTGGACTTTGGGGTGGTTGGGTACTGCTTATGTATTTTCCGATCTTCTACTATGAGTCTTGGGTTTTCTAATCCTTTTTATTGATGTATAACTTTTTACCTCAATAATATTTATATTTTTTAAAGGGATTAAATATTAATTTTGAGATTTAGTTAATACTTATCCTTTAAAGGTTAAAACTTAACATTTAATCCTGAGGGAGGTGTTTAGTATAAGCTTAACAAGGGATAATTGTTGTCTTTTTAAGTTTTAACTCTTATTAATATTGTTTGGATATTTAAAAAAAAAAAATTAACTTTTCACCTCATTAATATTTATACCTTCTTGAGAGGTTAAATGTTAACCTTGGAGTCTAGGTTAATAATTACCTTTCTTAGGGTAATATTTAACCTTTATTTTTTTGATATGAGATTAACAAAGATGATTATTATATTTATAACTTTTAACTCTTTATTAATATTGTTTAAATAGTTAAAAGGAATAAATTAACTTTTTACCTTATTAATATTTATGCGGGTTAAATGTTCTTTATAATCTCATACCAAATGCCTAATGAAATCCAAATTACCTTTTCAAGAAAAAAGAACAATGAAGGAAGGGGGAAGGGGCTAACCATTAAGAGCCCATTATGAAGAGATAAGTGTAGCGGAGAAAATACTACTATTTAGAATTAGACAAATGTGTTTGGAAGGGCATTAGAAAGCTAAGTGGAAGTGATTGGTAATGGAGCCACACACTCCTTTATTAGATGCCCTGTCATGAGATTAGTAAATGGTGTAATAGGCAAACGTGTTTCCCAAAACTTGAAAGGATTTGAACTCGTGTGCAAATACAGTATTGAGAAAATGAATACTAACTTCACAAAGTTGCACGTGGAATTCACATGGTCGTTCTCTAATCGTGTAACTTGACTGACCACATACCCCACCACGTGACTCACAGGTTTGCACCTTTAGGCTTTAGTGTTTGTGTTGGTTTGCAAATTGGATTGCTAGAAAAAAGGAATGATAGACTAGTCTAAAAGTGGTAAATTCATTTGTTCTATAGTTGCTTGTTAGATAGCTCAAAATGGAATCCTTCAACATCCACCTAATTTGCCACAGTTGGGTCTTTGATACATTTGGCCAAGCTCGTCTCAATTATATTATGGTTTATGAAAGTAATGGTACAATCTCAATATGCCACTGGTTGATGTTTTATTAGGGGCTTAATACATCTTTCACCCCTAAACTTTATCTGAAAAGTCACTTAGTATAACCTAAACTTTATAAAAATATAACTATTAAATTCATAAATTTTATAAAGAGTGCAACAAAAGGTTAGAGCGCATGAAAGTCTTGTCAACGCATAACTGATAGTGTTGAAATATTTATAAAATTCAAGATACTATTTTATCACAAACTGAAGACTTGGAAGTGCCAAAGCTCAAAATCTCAAGTTATTTTTTTTCACATTTCTCCAAATAAAATTTTGGTGCTATAATTCACATTGCATTTCCATCAGCACTTTTTGCACTGTCAATCCCAAACCCACATGGACTAAAGTCATCCATAATTGAAGATTGCCTCTGGCTTTTGTCAACAAATTTTCAACATCTTTCAGCTTTTCAGCTTACAGTAAATTAGATGTTTGTGAGGGTATACAAGCATATCAGAGCCAGCTACTGTGTCTACTTGTGCTCCTTAATAATGTTTGAAAGGAAAAAGACCATTGGTGCAATATGTTAAGTTCAACTGAAATCAATAATGATGTCGTAGTCAGGCCTGCATCAAGTTTGTGGTTTCATGAAAAGTACCATGTACATTGCAAAGCAGACTGTCAATTTGTGTAAAGAGCGGGTGTCCTCCAAATAGAAAAGGAGGCAAAACGGAGATCAACTCAACTCAACTCAACTCAACTAAATTTTTATCCAAAAAATTTGGGGTCCGCTATATGAATTCGCTTTCTCCACTCTAAACGATTTTAGGTTAAATCCTCATAAATATTGCCCCTGTCATGACCCTCACAGAAACAACAAATATGTGGCTTTTCGTTCTCTCTCTCTCTATATATATATATGAAAAGAAAAATTTCAACTATTGGACTGACTAGACCTGAATCAAACTGGAAATGGAACCATCAAGAACCGGATCAGGACCTGTGGTCCAGTTCAGGTTCATTTCCTCCACAGACCGGAATCAGCCGGTAGCCGGACTACCTGCAAGGGAGCAAACAGGCCACATGATTCATATTACAACTTGTTCAGATGAGAACATTATTACCTATTAGCAAAACAAAATTATCACCACTACTTCAATATGAAAAGCTTAGGACGACCATATAATCAAAAATACAAAGAACCTGAATTTCACAAGAGAAGGATGGCATTAGGGCGGGGAAGAATGGTCAATGATGATAACCATGTTAAAAATAATATCAATAAGAGAATATCACAACGGCACAAGCTAGTCCTCGAGATCAATACATGCACTGACCACAGTGGTACCGGTGTACTAGATAGGAATCATAATCATGCGGTTAGAAATATCTCACCAGAAGCATTTGCTAAGGAGCTAAGAGAATTCATCCTTTCCCTCAGGGGTCCATGTTGAATATAAATTATAACGTAAGCACTCTTTGACCCATATCAATTATAATGCAATCACTTCTGTCCCACAGCATTTTTCTTTGGTCCTACAAGCAAAGGCGCCCTTCTTCATCTCACAAATTACCTAATAAAATAGACATGATACAAAATATTTCTTTATAGAGTAAATTTTTATGAAGATTTTATTGTGTTCATATGTCCCTTCTCACTTACTGTATGTCCATCAACAAACAAAAATCTGTTCATGTGCATCAAGATGCACATATTAAATAATATATGGCAACATAATAGATGCAATGTGACAACAAATTGCACCTATTTTGATCAACAGTTAATGTGCATCCATTAATGTATCTGTACAACCATCTCAAGAATGCATGGCAAATATTTCACCCCGACTTGACTACTTGAGATCTCCTAAATGCTCCCCAATTCTTATACTTGATTTGATCTTGACAAAGAACAGCCAACTAAAAGCTTGTTTCTATCTAAATGTTTCTCTCCAACTGTAGCCAAATCAGACCCTTCTAGCACCCACTGACTTCCAATTCATTGAACAATCAATGATTAAAAGATCCTCATTCTTATGCTCTTTGGTGATCCTAATATCTTCTTTTTAAGCCTGTTCCCTTGCATATCTAAATCTATCTCCGAATAGCCCTTGTGACAACCAAGGCAATCTAACATCAAACCCTCAAGAGAAAGATCAAAATGAGGGTGAGTCCATACTCCACACTCTACCAAATTTATAATAACGTAGATGTTAATGATCATTCAACTTCATCTGAATATTTCATTTTTGCAGTTACTAGGTTGGATGCACAATAAAATTCGGCATACTAGCATTCAGCCATTCAAGGATTTTACAATAGGTATTCCAACTATCTTCTTCTTCTTCTTCTTCTTCTAAACAGATAAACACACACAAACACTTCTGACTTCCCTAGAAAGTATCAGTTACAACTTACATGGATAAGATCACATAAATAGGTCAAACCAACAACAGTGAAAAACAAGAAGTCCTAACCATCAAATATTGCGAGTCTCAGGCATATCATTTTTCTGTGGCAGAAACATCTCAACTACAAAGATTTACCAAGACTGGCTAAGACCACTGATATCCTGTGGCCACAGAATCAGCTGGTCTCTGTCTACAACAAGTTAGTTTTCACAAGATTAGATTTACTGTCAAATAATTTCTCTGGGACAGTTTTTTGCAGCTGAGAAAAAGTAGAAATAAATAAAGAGAGAAAGAGAAAGAGTAGTTCAGTGTAAGTGTTGACATCTGACCTTTTTCCGATTTTCCAACATAAGCAAACTTGAGACCACATATCCCTCGTTTTTACAGTGCAATTGGACCTCTGTCTTCAGTGAGATAGCTAGAAATAGGTAGATAAGAACATATATAGCATCCACCTTGTAATTCAAATAATGTGTCATGTACAGTACTACCGCATTGTTGTTTAACTAAATGATTCTCTAACCTACCATGTTCATTCGTCTGAGAGTTGCTTAGTCACTATAATGATACACAATCGTAAAGGTAGAAATCAAGTGACAATGAATGCTATTATTGCTTGCTTAAACACTCCAATAAAATGCTTGCTTCCCATGTTGTCTTCATTCTTCTCAATACTCTGTCTTCAGGGAACTATTGTGTTTGCCTTTCAGCAAAGTCCCCCGTTGATGACAAAGTCTCCTATATAAGACCAAGGTTTGACTCCAGACATGAGGTATCTGACAATGCTTTATCCGAAGTTGAAGCCAAGAAAGCAGAAGGTAATCAAGAAGATCAAACATCTAGTGCCATGCCTGAGCTTTTTCATGGTTTCCTTGCAATTGGAACTCTTGGTTCAAAACAAGTCAACAGTGAACCAGCAACGCCAACATTTCCCATGTCTTTGGAGAACATAGCAGATGAAAAAATAGAGGCAAAAGAGAACGACTTGAAGCTCATCAACAATGAAATAGAAAAGTTTATTGATGCTGAAGCTGAAGAAGGTTGCAATGAATCATTGGCGAGGAGCAGTTACGTAAGCAATATTACACTCAGCGGCATACAAACAGAGGGAGCCAATGCTGATGATTATAGAAACACTGCACTATGTCCACTTCAAGGATATCTATTTGGTTCATCAATAGAACTGCAAGAAACAACAATTGAATTAAAGAAGGAAAAAGTATCTCTCAGGGAGCTGTTTCGTAGGACAAAGATTTTAGACGAATCTTCCAAAGGAACTGAAGGGACAAGAGAGATGCATGCCAAGGAAGCACATAAATCTGCTAAACACCTCATCAGAAAGATACTTGGAAAGTTTCATGCTTCAAGAAATCCTGCTCCTTCTTCTTCCAATGATGCTGCCAACTCTGTTTCAACCAAGAAAAAGCTTAATAAGGTAACTTCTCCAGCTCTAGATTTCCTCAGAAACATGATAGGTTGATAAGGAAAGAGACCCAGTAATTCTATATATAAAGTATAAACCTGTGATCAATTTTGCTAGTCTAATGATCTATGGTTGAATATGCTGACAGAATATCTGGACAACTGGTTCTCAAGCACAAGAATGAGATGGTGCAGATTTTATTTTCTTTTTCCTATTAACCCAAGCGATCTTTACAAAAGAAAGACATCAATGGTTGAATACACGATAACCCGTTGAAGAAATTCATCTATACTGTATCATCTACATCTTAAATTACAAACTACTCATTTCACAAATGTTTTTATAATCACCACTCTGGACCATCTAATAACGAGTATTCATGACCAAGCAATATACTTTTCTACAAAAATCTCCAGTAGACCTCAAATCCACCACCTTAAAAATAAGTTCTCCAGGATCCATTATATAGGACTTTGAAATAGGAGTAGGAACATTCAGTATTTCAAAAAATAAATTATGTGATATGCTCCACTAGAGTTTTTTATTTTCTTCAACTTTGGCATGCAGGTACTAAGAATGCTACATAGAAAAGTCCATCCTGAAAACTCTTTAGCTGAAAAAGAGTTCACTAAGTCCCATAAAGAGAACATTAAGAAGACTCTGCATCAAAATGCAGACCTGGTGCACTGGGACGAAGACAACAGAAAATTTCTTCCAGGATGCAAGTCAATGGAAGGGATACAATGCGAAAAGAACAACTTGAAACTATCCCAGTATGGTCTAAGTGAAAGTAACTCCAATGGAAATGGGAACTCCAATGGAAATGGGGAATACTGGATCAAAACAGATGCAGACTGTAAGTACTAACATATCTCGATCTTTCAAATAACATACGCATGTAGTTTACGTTAATAATGGATTCCTGAGTAAGGTAGCATGTCAATCATTTAACAAGATAGATAAAAAGAAACAAACATATTTTCATCTCAATAAATATGATGAGATTAAGAAAGACAAATCCATTAATGGTGGGTCAACTGGTCAAGTGGCCAACATTGATCTAACGTACTAAGGAATTTTATTCAAAAATAACTTTCAATAAATCACAGAACTTAGAAATAATATTGTGGTGGACGCTAAAGGTAAGAACAATGTATTTAGTTAATTACTATGCAAATTACTTAATTAAAAGCACAATAAAACAAGCAAAACTGCACAATGGATTACCCAATATAAACTCAACCAAGCTTTAGCACCAACTAGTTGAAGCTGGCCACATAAAGAGCAATGACTATATAAGAACATATATTTATTTATTGGCTATAAATTTGTAAATTTGTAAAAGAAACAGATAACACACTCTCATAGTAAATTCAAAATACATTCCTAACTTTTTCATCCGACAAAACCTTTTTTCTTAAAAGAGAAAAGAAAAACACTGAAATTTGAATAAGCATATAAACAAATTTGGCATATTGTGGAACAACAATACATTGATCAACATTTTTGGGGACCAAAAAGGAAAGAAATGTTATGGCCCTTGCACATATGTGGGCTCAATATCAGTCTTCAGGTTGAAATTCAAATGCCAAGATAATAAACTGGGTACTCAAGCCAAATTTCAAAGAAAGCCATAATCATTCCAGACTATATTCCATGTATCCAATTGCATTATTGACTGCTTATAACGAGAGTTTTTTTTTTATTATTATTTAAAAAAAATGCACTGGTGGACCATTTGTCACCCTCAAGATGCAGCATTGAGATCATTAAGCTTATAGATGGATGTATCTGACTCCCTTCTAATATTGGACTGTAGACTTGGTGCTGGAGCTGTTGTGAAGGAGCAAAAACACATCTAGTGGTGTTTAATGGATATCATCTACATTCTTATGTATTGGTGAGTGATTTGGTAGTGATAACTCAAGAAGATGGAAAGAGTATGAGGCATCATACCATATCCTTGTGTGATAATAAAAGTGTGATTGCATAGTCTCATGTAACATTCTTAATTTATAAAATATGGGTTGAACTATTTCCAAGTGTCATTTGATTTCTAAGGAACTAATTTGTCTCTTCAAACATGTAAATAATCAAGAAGATCAATATTATGAGGAGGGACAGAACCAGGATTATTAGCGAAGGATCTAGAAGAGTTGGTATTATAATACAAAGATCTAGCTCTAGCAAAAGCATTTGATCCCAAGTCAAACAAAACTCAACTCAATAAGCCCTAATCTCAAGCTAGTTAGGTTCAACCATATGAATTTGTTAGGGTTACATCTGCAGAAAGATGTAAATCCACTAAATCCTTTGTTACTACTTCCTTTCAGGTCACATTAGGCCTGCTTCCTTTTCTTATCTCCTACTAATTTAATGTGCTCAACCTTCTGTGCTAGTGCACTTGGTGGTCTACAATGTATGTGTGCAAGATGTCTTAATCTTCCCCCTTTTTTTTAATTCTCAAATAGGTGCTACTCATGCCTTTCTGCAAATGAACACATTATTTAATTGATCCATCCTAGCATTTTTTGCATATCTATCTTGACATTCTCTTTTTTGCCACACTAATATTGCATGTGTTTTGTTTATTCACCACCTAACACTCACTGTCATACATTATAGTTTGTCAAATCATGACCCTAAAAACTTTCCCTTCAACTTAGCTGGCATTTTGCAATCACAACTAAATCAAATATACAACCAGATGTTAAAAACTATTGATTTGGCCAAAGGTTTCAAAAGCTTGGTGTTAACCAACAACTGAAAATTTAGGCTTTTGATAGTGAAATAATTACTTTATAAGATTCAACAATTTGTGAAGTTTGACAAATTACGTGATGTAGAATATCCTAAAGATTTTAGGACTTTAGGACCACTTATTTTAGGAAGAAGTGTAGGAAATAGTATTCTATTTTATTTAGAAGCTAGTAGTTTTATTCCATCCAATCTTTTGTTTTCTCTATCAACAGAGGGGTTTCCAAGAGGGAAAGTGGATGCATATAAATTGTTAGTACTTTAAACTAAAGGCTTTTTTTTTGCATATTTTACTTCTCATTCGCCTACCATTTTCCAATTCCTCTAAAGTGGAACTAAGATTATTAGCTACTCTATACCTAGAGATTTAATTAGCTGACAAGTATGTTATTAATGCTTTCCAATACAGCTAACCTGACTTCTTCTTCTTTTTTTTTTTTTTTTTTTCCTCTCTTCATTTTTTCCCACAGTGGGGTGAACGGGTTGCATCTTGGGGGAAGCTCATTCATTAGTCCTGTCTTTTTAATATATAACATTATAAGCTAAATATGTTGGCCAGGCATCGTTTAAGCCAAGGCCACTAACAATCCAATATACCCACTTATGTCAACAGGTTGCTTACATCATTACTTTTTGTTTTTCTATGTCTATCACATGGAGATAGACTCCACCTGGTATTCATTCCATACCAACAAATAAGCATTGTAAGAAATCAGGATTACATTAGCCAGACATATCTTTCAGTTTTATTTCTCTTCCATGGACCTGTTGTTCCCAACAATTCCAGCTTTTGGAAAGCAAATAAACCTAAGAACTAGATCATCAAAGTCAAACCTTGTAGCCTCTAATGTTGATATGGTAGCAATAGTAGACTCCCATGCTATATGGGAAGCAGCTCTTCTTTGAGATATCCACCCATTTCCATCCTCCAAGAATGATCAACTAGAGCTGCTAGCTCTCTGGAAGAGACACCAGAAGCTCAATAAGGAGAAGAAGTACCATATGCATCTTATCAAAGAGAAGAGCGACGATCAAATACATGTTATGGTGCCTTATGACAGTTTAAGGTTCAATATGTTCATTTGTGGAACTCTTGAATGAAATCAATCTTGGCTTAAAGACATCAAATTCCACTACATAACAATAAATATAGATTGGCTGGGGAAGTCGAAGGCATCGCATCAGACTGTATTATAAAAATATCACATAGAAGTATAATAATTCCATTGACGCTTATACTGATCCTTTTTTCTTTGTTTCTTTTTCTTCAAAACCATCTATCAGGTTTTGATGCTGTCTATATGGACCTAAATGGTTTTACAAAATACTAGACTTGTACATGATAAGGTATTAGAAGATTCGGCCCTGATTTTCCACAGGTGACATCTTCTCATGATATCAACATTGTGCCGAACACATGTTTATCCAAGTCTTACATTCTGGGAAAAAAAATATGACAGAAAATACATTTCATTTGCTTGAAAATGGAGTGCCAAAAGAGACAAAACATGCTTTTTGTTAATTTTAAATCCTCTAGAACTATTATTTCTTTACCATCATGTGATTTATAATTATTCCTAACACATGAAACTAGTAATATATGTCTACATAGAGTAAACATAAAGACATGTTTAAAAAACTGTTCCAAAAGTTAGATTTTAGAGACCTGCTTTACAGATTATAGGAAGACATACGGGATTACTACCATTCAATGTCTGTTGGGACATTCACACACCTTTAATGAACCTATGTCTTTGCTTATGAACAATAGGAACTAAAATATAGTTGATAATTTGTGTTAGCAAAAAAAGAATATAAAGAAAAAAAGCAGCATCTTAACAAAATTTAGAATGTAAAAGTAACAAGAAAAAAAACTTGAGTTATTTATATATATATAAATAACTCAAGTTTTTTGTCTTGTTACGCGCGCGCGCACACACACACACACACTTACTTGAGGTCATGACTGACAACAAGAACAGTTAATTCTTTCTTCAGCTGCTTTAAAAGATTTATGACATCCGCTCGAGCCTTCCAATCTGGTCCAGCATTGACAACAATTTAAAGATGACAACTTAAACATTTCAGAAAAGATAATTCCAAATAAAAAAAAAAAACAGTGTAATGAAGCCCAAAGGAGCACAACCCAGTTCTTAAAATCTCAAGAAAAATAATGTTAATTGAACAGTCACCAGACCAGGCACTGCATTTTAGAATCTGCAAGCTACAGGTTCAATTTAAATTGGAAGTATTTTGAACTGAAGTAGAATGAAGTCGCCCAACCAGCCTTTTTACCTAGGTGCTATCTCTCCCTCTTCCAAAGGGGTGATCAAGGGTCAAAATAGTAGTGCTTAGAGTTATCAAACAAACTTTTATCATGAAACGTCAGCCAATCTTTTAGCTATGATTTTAGGTAAAGCCCAAAGCAAGAATTGACAAGTAAAATCATTCTAGTTTTTTAAGCATACAAAGGTGCAGAAAACTGCAGGTCTCATGCTTGATTTTGATTAACTTCTACTGAATTCCTATATTTACAAACCATCAGTTAAACAAGCAGGAAGACAAAGCATGACTTGGGAACCAAAAGAACTAGATGAGACTCATACCAAGACCAGCAAGAGGTTCATCCAGAATTAACAGATCAGGAACTTGTACCTGAACATCAAAATTCAATGAAATCCATCAAATATGTCATGTCATAAATACGAACAGTCATGAAAGTATAAAAATTATGAATTTAGATTAAAGGCTGTGATAAATGAATTATAATATTAATTAATATATGGGTTCTTACTAATTGGATAGCCAAAGCAAGCCTACGTTTGTAGCCACCACTAAGGGAGTGAGGATCTTTTTCCAGGGAGATGCCATTTAATCCAACCTGAGGTTAACGATTAAAATAAGACAAAAGAAATTTATTATAGAATTGTAAATGCCATGCAACATAACAACCAGCACTAAATTAACTCACACACAGAAGCATAAATGAATTAAGAGGAGAAAGAGAAGAAGAAAAGTCAAAAACATTGCTTAAAAAAAAGGTGCCCGTACCCAAGTAATAGCTTTCTGAAGATTCAGAGCAAGACGCTCCTTCAATTGAAGGCTGCCCTTTAGCCTTGGCCATCCAAAAATAACTTCATTGAGTATAGTATCTGCCACAAAATACCTAGCTAGCAAGAAAATATTCTTATAAGCTTAAACCATATAAAACCTTGAGAAAATAGAGCACATTTCATATAGTAGGCATGGAAATCATACTCATTAAAGAACAACTCAACTCAACTCAACTAAACCTTTATCCCAAAAATTTGGGGTCGGCTATATGGATTCGTTTTTTCCACTCTGAACGATTTTGGGTTAAATCCTCAGAAATGTGTAATGCTTCTAAGTCATGTTGTACTACTCTCCTCCAAGTCAATTTAGGTCTACCCATTTTTTTCTTTTTATCCTCTAACCTAATGTGCTCTACTTGTCTAACTGGAGACTCCGTATGTCTACGCTTCACATGACCAAACCACCTCAATCTCCCTTCTCTCAACTTATCTTCAATTGGCACCACTCCTACCTTTTCTCTAATACTTTCATTACGGACTTTATCTAGTCTACTATGGCCACTCATCCACCTTAACATTCTCATCTCTGCAACTCTTATCTTAGATGCATACGACTCTTTCAGTGCCCAACACTCACTACCATATAACATAGCCATTCGTATGGATGTAAGATAAAATTTTCCTTTTAATTTATTGGGAATCTTACGATCACATAAAACTCCCGTGGCACGTCTCCACTTCAACCATCCGGCTTTAATCCTATAACTAACATCCTCCTCACATCCCCCATCTACTTGAAGGACTGAGCCTAGATATTTAAAGTGATTACTTTGGGACAGTACCACTCCATTCAAACTAACTCCTTCCCTATCACCAGTTTGGCCTTCACTGAATTTGCAATGCATGTATTCTGTCTTCGTTCTACTTAACTTAAAACCCTTTGACTCTAGAGTACTTCTCCAAAGTTCTAGCTTCCTATAGACTCCTTCTTGTGTCTCATCTATAAGAACAATATCATCCGCAAACATCATGCACCAAGGAATACTCTCTTGTATATGTTTCGTCAGTTCATCTAAAACTAATGTGAAAAGGTAAGGGCTTATGGCTGATCCTTGGTGTAATCCAATTGAGATCGGAAAATCTCTTGTGTCCCCTCCTTTGTGCACAATAGTAGTTGCTCCTTCATACATATCTTTCAATACTTGTATGTACCTAATAGATACCCTCTTTTGTTCTAACACATTCCATAAGACCTCTCTTGGAACACTATCATAAGCCTTCTCCAAATCAATAAAAACCATGTGTAGATCCTTCTTCCCATCTCTATATTTCTCCATCAAGCTTCTAATGAGAAAGATCGCTACCATAGTTGAACGACCAGGCATGAAACCAAATTGATTGAGAGAGATAGAAGTATCATGACGTAGTCGATGCTCCACAACTCTCTCCCACAACTTCATAGTATGGCTCATGAGTTTAATTCCCCTATGGTTTGAGCAACTCTGTATGTCTCCCTTATTTTTAAAAATAGGTACTAAAATACTCTTCCTCCATTCATCAGGCATTTTCTTTGAGTTTAGAATCTTATTAAATAATTTAGTTAACCATGTCACTCCCATATCTCCCAAATACTTCCACACTTCAATTGATATTTCATCGGGTCCACAGGCTTTACCCACTTTCATTCTCTTAAGTGCTTCCTTTACTTCTAAAGATCTAATCCTTCTAGTATAATTTACATTCTTTTCTATTATTCTATAATCTATATTCACGCTATTTCCATTTTGACTATTATTAAAGAGATCATTAAAATAATTTCTCCATCTTTCTTTAATGTCCTCATCTTTCACCAACACTTTTCCTTCTTTATCCTTAATGCACCTAACTTGATTGAGATCTTGACATTTCCTTTCTCTACTCCTTGCTAATCTATAAATATCTTTCTCCCCTTCTTTAGTTCCAAGTTTCTCATATAACTTTTCAAAGGCCTGTGCTCTTGCTTGACTAACTGCCTTTTTTGCCTCTTTCTTTGATATCTTGTACTGTTCATATGCCTCATTATTATCACATTTAGGTAATTTCTTATACCATTCCCTTTTTCTCTTCACTGCCTTTTGTACTTCCTCATTCCACCACCATCTCTCTTTTGAGGGTGGTCCATGTCCTTTAGACTCTCCAAGTACTTTTCTAGCTACTTCTCTAATCTTTGATGCCATCTGTATCCACATATCATTGGCCTCCATATCTAGCTTCCATACTTCGGACTCGAGAAGCTCATTTTTGAACTTCACTTGCTTTACTCCTTTGAACTCCCACCACTTTGTTCGAGCTACACTATTTCTTCTGACCTTACTTGAATTGTTCCTAAACTTGCCATCCAAGACCACCAACCTATGTTGACTTGTTGAAGCCTCTCCTGGAATGACCTTGCAATCCTTGCATAGAGCTCTATTTGTCTTCCTGGTTAAGAGGAAGTCGATTTGGCTTCTATGTTGCCCACTTTTGAAAGTCACTAAATGTGACTCTCTTTTTATAAAGTAGGTATTTGCTAGTATTAGGTCGTATGCCATAGCAAAATCCAGTATGCTTTTTCCCTCCTCATTTCGACTGCCAAAACCAAAACCTCCATGAACATTCTCATAACATTGCCTATCACTTCCTACATGTCCATTCAAATCTCCACCAATGAAAACATTCTCTTCATTCGGTATGCTTTGCATTAAATCATCCATATCTTCCCAAAACATTTGTTTACTCTCACTGTCTAGTCCTATTTGTGGGGCATAAGCACTAACTATATTTATTGTTTCTCATTCTAGTACTAGCTTTACTAGTATAATTCTATCTCCTATTCTTTTCATAGCTACTACTGCGTCTTTCAATGTTCTGTCTATGATTATACCCACTCCGTTCTTATTTCTCTCCTTTCCGGTAAACCACAGTTTGTACCCTGAATTACCCACTTCCTTACTTTTCTCTCCTACCCATTTAGTCTCCTGAATGCAAGCAATATTCACCCTTCTACTTTCCAAGGTATCCATACTCATTAAAGAACATTAAATTCAAATCCTCTTCCACCCAAGGAATATTGTTCTCCCATACCAGATTTGTAATAAAAATAATAAATCCAGAATGTTACTTGGTCCAACCTACATTATTTTGTAACGAAATAGCCAGAAACAAGAGTACACTCAAAATCAAGCTGGACCATGAAACATGTAAGGCTGATTTATGAGCAGGTATCTCTTTCAATCTCAATGAATCGAAAGATTACATTAACAATGATAATAAATTGATGCCTGACAGAAAAGCTTATAAATTCAAATAATTTACTTCAATATAACAGTAAACAGTCCAACCTAGTTTAAAAATTCAAAACTAGTGGATATGGATATTAAGGTTCAGTTTGACAATATTATTTGAGCCATTGTTCAGAAAATTCACTCCTTGAATATGTTAATTAGAGGCCATTAAAAATTGTTTTCAAGTTAAATTTGAACTTTTTAGTTATAAGAACTCCAAAAATATCTAAACATTAGTTTCAAACCACTTTTTCCAACAACATCTAAAAGGCCAAAAAGCATGTTTGAACCTCAAATCCAAGATGGCTCTGATAAATAATGACTAATGAGTGAAACTAATTTAGGATACCTCTCCGGAAACTGAAAGACAATACCAACTTTTTCTGGAGGTAGTGGTTCAGGAGAATGACATGGATTGCCATCATTCCCATATCTTTGAATGCCAATGGAACCTGATGTTGGTTCACTTAGCCCAGCAAGAAGCTGCCAGAAGGAACATGCCAAATTAAGATTTCCAAAAGTGATACAAGTAACAGCAAACATTTTCAAAAGATGAAACATAAAACACAAAGCAGCAGACCTGCAAGAGAGTAGTTTTACCGCTCCCACTCTGTCCAAAAATCAATCCAAAACTGTAATAATGAACCCCAAAAAATTTAAGCCATGAAACACAAACTTTCTTCTAATAATCGACAATTATATCAGAAACTCAGCAAGTACCTCTTCTCTGGAAGAGAAAAACTAACTTCATTTAGAAGGTTGAGCTGGGTTCCCGGAGGCCTATAGCTAACACCCCTAACCTTAGATTAAGAGATAGAATGGTCTCAGACTAACCTAATTACAATTAATTAAGTAATGGGAAAGAGAGAGAGAGAGAGAGAGAGAGAGAGAGAGAGAGAGAGAGAATAAAATCAAGCAGCCAATCATCAAATTGAAACATGAAACAGACTTCGACGCAAGAGTAATCGCAGGAAACTCGGTGAGATTGATGAAGCCTCTTGAAACTCAATTTCCTATGAGGAAAATCGGTCGAATTAGTTAGAATAGAAGTGAAGAGTTGGTTGACAATAGTTAAATATAAAATAGATTGGAGAAATGCTTGCCTGTAGCATGATTTGGGAGAGAACGGAGCTGGTGATTGAATTGGTCTCTGATTAATTACGAAAAATACTGACGAAGTGGAGGTGGCCATCTAGGTGGCCGGAGTTTCAGTTACGGTGACCGAGGGAAATGAGTTTTGGGAGTTTCAATTTTCAACAAGCGAATAGGCTTGGTTGGTTCCGTTGAAATAATTCCACCAGATTTGCAGAATTCAATTAAATTTTATAATTTATGCATTTAATTTTAAAAAAAAAATAGAATTCGATACAATGAAGCCATTATAAACAAAATCAATTGGAGAAAATTTTAAATTAATTTTATAAAATTTATATAAATATATAGTTTATTGATTCATATATTTAATAATTATTATAAATTTATATTAGATCTAATATTTTTTAATAGAAGAGGGAATTATAATTTTATTATTTTATTAATGAGGATAGTTTAAGAAATAAAAATAAAAAAATTTCAATTATAAAATTATACTGAACATAAATAAAATTTAATTGAATTATGTATTTTAAATTATATCATATCAAATATTAATAAATATTAATTAAATTTATTTAAAATAAATTTTAGACTTACATTTGATTTAAATCAAGCATGGTTCTAGTGTTTCAGCTTTCGATGTTTTCATTTTTTTTTCTATTTTTCACTTTGCGATGACTTAATTTAAAAAAAATATATTAAAAAAATAATTTGTAGAAATAAGTAAAAACGATAATTTTTTAAATTTTTTGTAATTTTTCAGCTTTTGTAATTATTTTAAACATTTCAAAATTTTATTTTAATTTTAATTGATTTTAAATTATTATTATTATTTTGACTGAAATAATTTTGTTTATAATAGAGCGTAATTCATTATTTTAATAACAATATTATAATTATTTCACCTATTGTGGTTTTTTATTTTTAATTTTTTAAATTTAAATTTTTATTTTATTTTTAAAATTAAAGATTTTTTTATTTTACATGATATATCTTGAAATCTTTTGACATGTTGTCCTATTTTTTTAAATTACTTCAATAATTTAAATTAGAAGAAATGTACGAATATCCCTCAAATTTTTGTTTAGATATTTTATTTAATTAATTCAATTTTCAATTTTATATTTATTTATTTATTTTAATCTTTTAAAATGCATAACTATTTATATATGAATTTAAATTATTTTTTATATTTTATTTTTCTTTTATTGTCATTTTAGTAATATTTCTTGTGCTTTTTTATTTTTATTTTTTTAACAATAAACACTACTTTTAAATTGTAAGATTTTGTTTGACATTAATTTTCTTTGGTTACAATATGGTAATTATTGTTATTATTATCTAAAAAATATTTTAAAATAATATCTATACACTTTTTCAAAATATTTATTTAGAGTTGTTAGTTTATTAAATTTACAAATTTGGTTTATAAGTAAAAAATAATTAAATTTGTTTTGCTCTTAAATTCTAATGTTGTTTACAATACATTTAATTTATTTTTAATTATTAAAAAAATATTTTAAAATAATATCAGTATACATTATTTTTATATATTAAACCTATTGTCATAAGAATATTGATTTTTTTTTAAATGTGTTAATTAATTTTTTTTATTCAGAATTACTATTATTTTCTTTTACAATTAAACACGACAATTAAATATTTTTATTATTAAATTATATTTTATTTAATGTATTATAATAAATAAATTATAAATATTACATTATTAATATTTGTTAGTATTAAACAAAACAATGTAACATGACTAATATAAAATACAGGTTAAAATTTTGTTTTAATTGAATTTATTAAATGATTTTGATAGATATTAATCAATAATAATTTTATTTATAAAATATAAGAATAATATTTTGAATTATTATAAAAAAATAAATATATTTTTAATATAAATATTTTTTATTTATTAATTATATTAACATGATAATAAAAAAAAAAAAATCCGCAGCGTCACGCGGTGCTTGAAGCTTGTCCTAATTAATTGTTGTGCGACAAGGGTGTCATGCCATTGCATAACCGAGCTGAGCCATCCGCGGGTTAATAGGCGAGAGGACCCGCTATGATAACTAGCGGGTCAGCCATACTGGCTTGAGTCTGCTCGAGGCGAGCCATGAAATATGAATTTATAGAAATCGGGCCATTCGATTGATTTGGTTTGAATTTGACTCGGATTTCAAGGTGTACTATATCAAATGGATATAAAATCACAGCATATTTACTTACTAGTGTACGGCTTAAGGTGTGAAAGACCAAAACACGGATGTTATACAAGAGAAATAAAGAGAGAGAGAGAATTTACGGTTTGATTTGATTGGAATTACAATCAGAATCAAAAGCCTCCAATTGTAAACTATTAATGGTCTCATAGGTGGGCCTATTAAATTTACAAAATTATTGACTTGTGTGAAATCGCTTGAACTGTTCTTATATTTGTCAAACAACACAAGTTGAGCCTAAAAGTTAAAACAATAACTATCAACCAAACAGACACAAAATATGCAATTTAACTACATAACAAATTCTGTAGAGGCATAGATCGGTGGTAGGAATGGAAGGATACAGAGAGACAGAATGAGTTGGTGAATGTAGGGATTGAATATCGATCAGATTATTTTGATTTTATTTCATTAACTTCGAACAATCAACAAAACACATGCAGCAGTAATGAACCAAAACACAAGGGGAAAGGAACGCACCAGTAATGAACAAAGACGGAAAAACCCAACTAACTTAATAGCATAAACCAACAAGAATATTTCACAAAAATTTAATAGCAAACAGAAATTTTAAAATCAAAGCAAACATATCCATGCAGTGGACGAGAACAACAAATGAGGAGAAAGTCGGCGAACGAGAACAGCAGATATTCAAATGAAGAGAATGACTTCACAGAAAGATTCCACACAAGTTATGCATGCAACCGATGGAGAATACGGATTACACAAAAGATCGAGGTGCTTTAAGCCTTTAACTCAGGTTAGAACGGGGGTGTTTTAATCTAGATTCTAACAAAGGGGGCTTTCTTTTGTCCTTGAATATTTGATAAATTTTTACGAAAGTTTGCAATACATATATATATAATACTAAATAAGGCTACGACTAGCTTTATAGCATGCCAGCAAATTTACTCTTTACTCCAAAATTTGAAAAATTATAGAGAGAATACAAAATTTCTGTTACTATCTTTTGATAGAAGGAAACAACCTCAGCTCGTGACAGGCACTAAAAATCCTAGAGGACATCACCTAACAATGGATGGAAATAAATAAAAAAGACAGGTTGTGGCCTTAGATATCATAATATGTAAACAGCAGATGAGATTATGACAACACCATATCTCTTCCCACTCTTGTAAGATGCCTCAAAATCTTGGAGCTGCAACAAGAACACAGATGTGAGTCAGAAAATGATGGAGAATTCCCCATTTCAGAACCAACTACTAATCATTAAACTAGATAAATTACTCCAAAAAAAATGACAAATGTCTCCTATTGCTGTAAATATTCATCAGAGACTTTTTATCTCATCAGCCCATATTAAGTTTTCATAAGAGAGTCTAATTTAAATCTGTCTATTGGAAGAGCATTTTTCAAATTGACACAACTACTAGTAACACTATGTTTCACAACATAGAGCTTACCTCCACCTATTGTTGCTTCAGGCATCCGCTCAATTGAATATTTGTGTTGAGTAATGTACATAATTGGAACACCAGGGATCTGCAAGTAAACAAAGGACCTTGCATCAGAAGATCAGAACTCAAATTTCATTTAAATACACAATATCTTATTACTGAATGTACCTTGCGTATCCTTCGCTTCAGATCACGATCACATGTGGCAACAATGTAGCATTTATGCTGTTCCAAGTAACAATTGTTCATGTTAGTCAAGCCCCACGTGATCATGCATATGTGTATTGATAAAAGCAACCAATGTTGAAACAGGGCCCTGAATGATATTGTAGCAACTAACAAAATAAATGCTCCCCAAGCAAGTTCAAACAAGTTTGAATGGAAATGTTGGAAGTATAACCAGAAAAAACATATAGAATGCCTGCGTCACTACCAAAGAACAATCACATATATACTTCTTCCTTTTCCCCTTTTTCTTGAGAGGTGGGAGGATGGGAGTTTTGTGTCGGCCATGGGCGAGTTCTTGTGGGATCATGCCAAGGTAATACAAACTAAAGTACTCTCAATGAAAGTTAATGTGGTTTCACAAGAACTGGATTTCTGTTATGTTAGCTACCTCAGATGCATGTGACCACACTCTTTACTAGGTAGACTCTCTCCCATAACATGCATGTGATCTAGCTTCTAGGAGAAGGTATTCAGTGACAAGATTTATCTTCTTTAAACCCAATATTGGTTTAAATTTCTTCATAATTAAAGTGCATCACTAAAATAACCTTTCACTTTTTTCTTTACCTTATTTATTTAATTTCCCGGTGCATTGATTGGCTGGAAAAATGAAATAGGAACTTCCATGTGACTGAATTATCTAGTTCCAACCAAATTTAAATATCTTCCAAACAAATGTGAAGAAGCCACAGAAATGGACGATAAGACAACCTACACCCCCTTATTTTATGTTAAAGTACCCAATTTGATACTTTAAATAACCTAGAGGATGGCAGTCAACTCTGCAGATATAGATCCTAGTTTGGAAAATTTAGAGACAATGACACACAGGTGAGAGAGAGAGAGAGAGAGAGAGAGAGAGAGAGGAAAGGATAACACATAGGATATTAGCACAGAACCATACCTGAGTAACCCTATCAACAATACAGTCATCAGCATAAGTCCCTTTGTGTATACATGGCAGTCTCTCAAAACGTGGATCCTTAGCAATCCTATTAAAAGATAAATAAAAACACTTCATAAATACTTACTGAAAATGCATAAATTTTCACAGGCGATGACAAAAAATTGTCATCAAAACTTGCCAATATCACCAGCAAAAGTTTGAAGTAACTAAATCACGTGAGAAAATACCTCAGAGCTACACGGTATTTCTGACCTAACTTCTCAAGCTCTGCCATAACACAATCAGTGATACAAGGTGTACCTTTAAATCCAAAAGGAGGAATGAATCAATAAAGTAGAAAAAGAGAACAATTTGTCTCATTTCTCATTCTTATAAATTACTCTAGTTATCAATCTATCATTTCTTCTGAATTATACAATGAAAGCACCAAAATTTTGCAACAGATAAGTAAGCAATAAACACGATGGCAACATTAAGGCATCAATAGAATAAAGAAAAAGTTGAAAAGTTCAGAATAGTGAAGGAAACCAGAGACCCCCAAACTCACATTTTGCATACAAACAATCCATCATTGCCTTCTCCAAATCCAACTGCAAATAAAGGGGGAAAAATAAAAAGGGCAAAAGTTGTAAGAGCTAAAATAAAGAATAAAAGAGATATAATTCCCAGTAAAACTAAATGAACAAGTGAATGTAAACCAACTGTTAAGATTTGTTAAGCATGAAGTACAACAAATAGCTCAAAATTACAAAGATATTCAATTTAAATTTTACCCTTTTGAGATTTCTCTCGTATTATAATCATAATGTTTACACTTTTGCAATTTTTGTATCACAACCAAATGAAGATTAGATGGAGCACAATTGAAATGAGAACAACAATAACCACTCACTTTATTTTGGATGGAGAAATTGATAAAGTTGGTATCCACCAAAACCCTGTACGGTGGCCCCAATGCTGTGTTGTATGTGAAGTAAAGTGCAGAAGAAACTTGTGGCCTAATTCACAGTAAAATGAAATAAAACATTTGTGTTACTAAAAAAAAGTAATATATAACTTTAACTTCAAAGATTCTTTAAGAGAATAGAGAATCAAGACAGTGACATAAGATTTAAAGACTTACACATTTCGAGGGAGCTTTTCCTTGGAGAGATCTTTTTTATTTGGATTCAAAACCTCTTCTTTGTATCTAAATAGAACATTAAACAACACTATCAACACAGAGCTAGAAGTAAATAGGTGAATGCAAAGACGAAAAGATAAAAGTAAAAGAGCTCACTTTTTAATTGCTTTTGAGGTGACTATCTTCTTCATTACTGCAAATTTAGGGCCCTTTTTCGCCCTCCCCATTGTGTCGACTTGTGTTTGCCTCGCTGGATAAATTAATGTACTATCTTGTCACCGGTCTTTTTACTTCAATAAATAGATGTAACCTAAGATAGGAAGAAGCGAGACCAGTTGGGTCAGTGACAGTAACAGGGAAACCAGTGAGCCCAAACTAAGTCCATCTCATATCGTTTCATGTTGAGCGCAAGTTTATAGTCTAGGAAAAGCAGAAACACAGCAATCTTATGTTGGATTGATCGTAGAGTGAAACTAACTACTACCCAATTCAAACAGTGATATGCATAGGCACAACTATAACCTCATGATAAAGATACTTCAACTATGTTCCATTTTGCTGGATTTTGGGAATACACAAATCTAACACATACACTAATATGCACACAACAGCGATGCAAAGCATAAATTCTGAATAGCATAATTACTATCTATAATTATGTATTAACAGTTCCGATGTTTTAGAATAGGAAAGCTGAAGAAATTAATCCTGAAATTTTACTCAAATCACCGAAATAATTCTTACCAGATGCAGGGAACCAAAGAGCAGCGGACCCACTCACCTGCAAGATGAAGGAAATTTTCTTCTGCATAGAACAACAGCTGATGGATTGCTTCTTGACAAAACAGCGGAAGAGATGGAAGAAAAGCAATGAGCAGTTCTACAGCAGCGGCGGATAGGATGTAGAAAAGAAGATCAAAGCCGAGATTGGAAGGCAGTAAACCTTTGGAATTGGGCTTGCCCTTCAGCTACCAAACGGAGAGAGAGGGCCGTGCGGCTGCAGTGAGGAAATATGAGAGATTTTTAGGTTTAGGTTATATTTGTACGTTTAAACGGTGCGGTTTAGTGAATAAATAAATAAATAAATAAATATATATATATATATATATATATATATATTAATAAAAATAAATTTAATAATTAGAATTTAAATTAAAAATATTATAAATATTAAGAGTAGAAATATACTTATATAGAATATTTAATTGGTTAAAACATTTTAAAAAGTAAAAAAATTTAAAATATTTTTTGATTAAACAATAATCTTATTTTTTAGCATTATAATTAAACGATAAAAAAGTTAATTTTTTAAAAAAATATTTTCTATAAATAAATTATTTTTGACAAAACAAACATAATCTTAAGTTAAACTTATAATATATTCAAAATAATGGTTTCCATCCCATGAATTATAAAATATTTTTGGTGTATGTCAAATATTAATAAAAAATTATTTTTTTTAATTGTCAAAAATAAAATTTATAACTTCGCCTAATTAGTTTGAGCTTAACCAGTCCAAAGCCCGGATAAAAGAGAGGGTTACGATAGGTGACAACCAGCGTAAAAATTTTGTCACACCTTATGATATAGATTCAAATGATATAAACATTGGGGCGTTCTCTACTTACGACGCGCTACATCGGAGCTCGGGTGTAATGAGAAATATGCAAGGGTGTAGGGCGTTCACCGAAAGCGACGTGCCATGTCGACACCCGGGTGTGGTGTTAAGTGAGTAAGGGTTCCCACATCATGGATGGGTGTGGGTAAAGAAGTTAATCCATATGACAGATAGTGGAACAGAACACAAGATAGACACAGAAAACAATAGAAGATAGGAGATCAATTAGGAAGGAGCAGGATAGGAGGAGGATCAGGGTTGGTACTTGGAATGTTGGATCACTTACAGGAAAATTATGGAGCTTGTGGATACCTTGGAAAGGAAAAAGGTGAATATTACTTGCATTCAGGAGACTAAATGAGTAGGAGAGAAAAGTAAGGAAGTAGGTAATTCATGGTACAAACTGTGGTTTACCAAAAAGGAGAGAAATAAGAACGGAGTTGGCATAATCATAGACAGGACATTGAAATAAGCAATAATAGCTATGAAAATAGTAGGAGATAAAATTATACTAGTAAAGCTAATACTAGAAGGAGAAACAATAAATATAGTTAGTGCTTATGCCCCAAATAGGACTAGACAGTGAGAGTAAATAAAGGTTTTAGGAAGATATAGATGATTTAATGCAAAGCATACCGAATGAAGAGAATGTTTTCATTGGTGGAGATTTGAATGGACATGTAGAAAGTGATAGACAAGGTTATGAGAATGTTCATGGAGGTGTCACACCTTACCCCTCTGTAAGGCATAACATGATCCCGTAGAATACTTGATGAACTACCGAACTTCACCTACCGATAATTCATTAAGTACACTACAAGGGATTTTGAAACCATTTTCTTACATTTTGGAAGTGGTGAGCATTTTGGTAAGAATTAAAAATTATTTATTCAATATTTAAATACTAATAAAAATTTTGTCCATTTAAATTTTGCCGCAAATTTTATAAAAATTTTAACAGAGTTCCGTTTGAAATTGGAGAAAACAATTCTTCAAATACCTAAAAAAAACACTTCCAAAAGTTTTTCACAACTCCCAACCTTCAATAAATCTCAATCAACTCAATTCAACGCACTTCAAAATAATTTCACAATACAAATCAAGATTTATCATCTTAAAATATTTAATATCTCCGATCACAAAGCATAAAGTAAGAAATTCATAAGTACAAATATTAATTTACAGAAGGAAATCCAAAAAAATAATATTATTACAATTTATTTACAACTGCTCAACTTACATTGATACATACAACATTTCTATATTTACATCAAAATTATCTACAAGGGTATAAAATAATACCCGTACAAAATGATCGACGTGGTCCACAATTCAATAGCAGCTCACTCTGCTGCTTTCTCCTTGCTCTTATCTGCGACAGCAAAATAAGCTATCGCTGAATATAAAAATACTCAGTGGTGCACAATAAAAATTTAAAATGCAATATATAAATCATTCATTGGTGAAACACAATTTAAATATTTCTCAAATTAACAATGCTCATAATAACACAATTTAGTCAAACAATTTCATAAACACAGTGTTGCCAAAGTCATACACAACTTAAGCAATGACACAAATTTTCCGATCAATGTCGTGTTGTACACCACGACAAAGCAATCTACAACCTCACTAATCGAAATCAATGAGGGAGGTGGCTAGCTAGCTAATGAGTACTCATCCGATCTCAACCTCAACTGGCAAGCCAAAGAGAGAGGAAAATAAACGATCTCAACCCCATAAATGGAGGAGGAATAATGTGATACTGTCATGCTAAGTGTGAACATAAAATTAATTCAAAACAATTTATTCAAACAATTTATGAGAAATCTGATCAATTTTCAAAGTCACATTTATGATTATAAAATGGCAACACAGTACATAATTAATCAAAGAAGTCAAATTTTTGAGATTAAAATATTTAAACAATTATTATTGTGCACAAACCTGACTTGAGTCGCCTTTAAACCTTAACTCAGTCTCTTCGAATTTTCAAGTCTTTTTCAGCTGAAACACACAGTTTCACAGTGTTTCAGTACCATAACTTAGCATAAATTCAAAAATAAATTTCACTCAATTTTTACCTAGCTTTAATGTGCTAATTTCGACGTTCTCGAAGTTTTTATGTTTTGGGTTACTATTCACTACACTATTTAAGTCAATTTATTGACTTTTTAAGGCTTAATAGGTATGGGAACTCCAACTTCACCCACATACCATATTTTGGTCATTAAATTTGTTGGTTTTGGTCATTTTCTCAAAGCTTAAATCCTTTTGGCTAAATTGTCAAATTTTCAGTTTTGGTACTCCAAGTTGCACTGTTCCATTGGTCAATCTACTGTTAGAATTTGGCAAAACTTCCTTCATAGAAAATGTTCCTTAATGTCTTAAGTTTATTCTCCTTTTTGAATCACCCCAATTGGAATTTTGTAGCTCAAGTTATGGCCCTTTGAATTAGGGCTGCCGGATGGAAAATAACCCAGATTTTCTGGGCAAAGTTTGGTGCTGGCAGTTTTGGGTCACCAACTTGGGGTGGCCAAATGGCTTGGTTGCTGGCAGAATTTGGACTTGTGTTCTTCATGAAAGTCTTAGGTCTATATCTCATCTAATCACTGGTAAAATTTCAGGTCAATTTGACCTGCCTAGCTCGAGTTATGACCAAATGAACAAACACTGTTCATTTGGTCAGTTTGTACAGTGGAACACTGCTCTTACTCAACTTTGGTCAATTTGTTCACTAGGTTTTGGTCACTTTTTGGGCATGGTTCCTAAATGAAAATTGTGTCATTTTATGTCTGTTTTCATCCCCAATTGGTACCATATCAATTGGACTTGTAAAATTTCAGTTTTGGTCCTTCAAAGTTGACTTGGTCATGCTGCCAGCAGCATGACCATACAACCTCCGAATTTGGCTTCCATTCCAACAATTCAAACACAACTCATTTGGTCACAATTGACCATTTTTCACTTCTCAATAGGTCAAACACACAATTTACTCACTTCTTCAAATTTTTGCTTCAAAACCCTAAGTCCGAAAACCCTAACTCACTTAATTTGTTACATTATACTAATTCCAACCATACAAACACAATTCCTCAACTCATTCAAGCTTTCTAACATATTTTATCCAATCAAACTCATGCAATTCTCACCCCTACATAGGTTGGACGAATTTTCTTTTGGTCCTCTAGAGATATTTTCTTTTCATTTCAAGTATATTTCTAGATTAATTAAGCTATGAACATAACTAAATCAACTAACAAATCAAGTTTAGTTTACTAACCTTGTGTGCAGAATTTTCTTCTCCCTTTTCTTCAAGTTTTCTTTTCTTTCTTTCCCTTAGATCTTGTTTTCTAGTTGCCCAAACAAGTCTTATATATGGTAGACTATTTTTTTGTGGTGGGATTTTTAGTTCTTCAAGCTCACAATAGAGCTTTCATGATGGTTTTGTGAGGGAGAGAAGAGAGTGACGTTTTTGGGAGAAGATGAAGATGACTTTTTATTTTTTTTTTCTTTTCTTTTCTCTAATTTAACTTATGGAAGACCACAAAAATCTAAATTAATAATTAACTTAATTAATTTATTTTATGACATCATGCATGAGGTCATGCATGATGTCATCACCTTTTTACTTTTTCATTTTCCTCTTTTTTTTCTATTTTTTTATTAGTTCTTTAATTTAATTCTCGATTCCGAAATTTTCTTTTCTCTGATTTTATTTGACAGTTAGGTCAGGAGTCAGCTCTCGGGGTCAATTGACCAAATTGCCCCTCGCCGGTTCATCCCGGTTTGTAAATAATTTCATATTTCTTCCGGCTCCCTGACCTAATTATTTGACTGGCTTAACAGTTCTTTTTTGTGATTTTCTCTTTTCCACTGTGTTCATAATGGTCCTAAGGACCGCAGCGTCACATTTTACGGTTCGAAATTTGAGTTTAAAACGACTTCGCAGTCGTTCCCGAGGAGGTCACCCATCACTGTGACTCTCGGCTCGTTTAACCTCTTATGTTCTATTTTTCTTATTTATACTTAACTAATTGAACATTACTAATTATTTGTGTTTATGGTTTCTCTAGTTGTCTTAAATATGATTCTAATCCCCTTAATTGTCCGGACCGACACCGATCACCGGAACAATTAAATATACCAGGCTATACAAATAGGGGTGTTACAGGAGGTTTTAGTTTTGGCAGTCAAAATGAGGAAGGAAAAAGCATCCTGGATTTTGCTATGGCATACGACATAATATTAGCAAATACCTACTTTATAAAAAGAGAGTCACATTTAGTGACTTTCAAAAGTGGGCAACATAGAAGCCAAATTGACTTTCTCTTAACCAGGAAGATAAATAGAGCTCTATGCAAGGATTGCAAGGTCATTCCAAGAGAGGCTTTAACAAGTCAACATCGGTTGGTGGTCTTGAATGTCAAGTTTAGTAACAATTCAAGTAAGGTCAGAAGAAATAGTGTAGTTCGAACAAAATGGTGGGAATTCAAATGAGTAAAGCAAGTGAAGTTAAAAAATGAGCTTCTCGAATTCGAAGTATGGAAGCTGGATATGAAGGCCAATGATATGTGGATACAGATAGCATCAAATATCAGAGAAGTAGCTAGAAAAGTACTTGAAGAGTCTAAAGGACATGAACCACCCTCAAAAGAGAGATGGTGGTGGAATGAGGAAGTACAAAAGGCAATAAAGAGAAAAAGGTAATGGTATAAGAAATTATCTAAATGTGATAATAATGAGGCATATGAACAGTACAAGATAGCAAAGAAAGAGGCAAAAAAAGTAGTTAGTCAAGCAAGAACACAGGCCTTTGAAAAGTTAAATGAGAAACTTGAAACTAAAGAATGGGAGAAATATATTTATAGATTAGCAAGGAGGAGAGAAAGGAAATGTTAAGATCTCAATCAAGTTAGGTGCATTAAGGATAAAGAAGGAAAAGTGTTGGTGAAAGATGAGGACATTAAAGAAAGATGGAGAAATTATTTTAATGATCTCTTTAATAATAGTCAAAATGGTAATAACATGAATATAGACTATAGAACAATAGAAAAGAATGTGAATTATACTAGAAAGATTAGATCTTTAGAAGTAAATGAAGTACTTAAGAAAATGAAAGTGGTTAAAGCCTGTGGACCCGATGAAATACCAATTGAAATGTGGAAGTACTTGGAAGATATGGGAGTGGCATGATTAACTAAATTATTTAATAAGATTCTAAACTCAAAGAAAATGCCTGATAAATGGAGGAGGAGTATCTTAGTACATATTTTTAAAAATAAGAGAGACATATAGAGTTGCTTAAACTATAGGGGAATTAAACTCATGAGCCATACTATGAAGTTGTGGGAGAGAGTTGTGGAGTATCGACTACGTTATAATACTTCTATCTCTCTCAATCAATTTGGTTTTATGCCCGGTCGTTCAACTATGAAAGCAATTTTTTCTCATTAGAAGCTTTATAGAGAAATATAGAGATATGAAGAAAGATCTACACATGGTTTTTATTGATTTGGAGAAGGCTTATGATAGTGTTCCAAGAGATGTCTTATGGCATATGTTAGAACAAAAGAGGGTATCTATTAGGTACATACAAGTGCTGAAAGATATGTATGAATGAGCAACTACTATTGTGCGCACAGTGGGAGGGGACACAAGAGATTTTCCTATCTCAATTGGATTACACCAAGGATCAGTCATAAGCCCTTACCTTTTTACATTAGTTTTAGATGAATTAACGAAACATATACAAGAGAGTATTCCTTGGTGCATGATGTTTGCGGATGATATTGTTCTGATAGATGAGACACGAGAAGGAGTCAATAGAAAGCTAGAGCTTTAGAGAAGTACTCTAGAGTCAAAGTGTTTTAAGTTAAGCAGAACGAAGACAGAATACATGCATTGCAAGTTTAGTGAAGGGCAAACTGGTGATAGGGAAAGAGTTAGTTTGAATGTAGTGGTATTGTCCCAAAGTAATCACTTTAAATATCTAGGCTCAGTCGTTCAAGTAAATGGGAGATGTGAAGAGGATGTTAGTCATAGGATCAAAGCCAGATGGTTGAAGTGGAGACATGACACGGGAGTTTTATGTGATCGTAAGGTTCCCAACAAGTTAAAAGAAAAATTTTACCGTACAGCCATACGACCGGCTATGTTATATAGTAGTGAGTGTTGGGCACTGAAAGAGTCGTATACGTCTAAGATAAGAGTTGCAAATATGAGAATGTTAAGGTAGATGAGTGGCCATACTAGACCAGATAAAGTCCGTAATGAGAGTATTAGAGAAAAGGTAGGAGTGGTGCCAATTAAAGATAAGTTGAGAGAAGGGATATTGAGGTGGTTTGGTCATGTGAAGCGTAGACATACGGAGGCTCCAGTTAGACAAGTAGAGCACATTAGGTTAGAGGATAGAAACAAAAAAAGGGGTAGACCTAAATTGACTTGGAGGAGAGTAGTACAACATGACCTAAAAAGCATTACACATTTTTTAGGATTTAACCCAAAATCGTTTAGAGTGGAGAAAGCGAATCTATATAGACAACTCCAAATTTTTAGGATAAAAGCATAGTTGAGTTGAGTTGAGTTGAGTTGTATCGAAAATAAAATTTATATTAGGAAAAATTACTATTTAGTTAAACTAACCATTTGGCCATTTATTTTAAAAAATATTCTATTTAGTCCTTATATTTTGCTTCTATTAAATTATTTAATTTTTTCATCAAATTTTTTGTTATTCATGTTATGCAAATAACTATTTAGTCTTCTATTTTAAGGAAACTAATTAGTTAATCTCTGTATTTTAAAAAATACTACTATTTAATATTTTTATTTTAGTGAAACTAATTAGTTAATCTATATATTTTGAAAAATAAAATATTTTGAAAAAAAAAACTTGGATGAAAATATAAATTTTGTTACGTAGAGACAAAATCTAAATTTATATATATTTTTTTAATTTTTAATTCTTTGGACATCATTTTTCTATTTTCTTTAATGATAAATAATTTTTCTTGATTACTTAGAAATCTAAGGAAAGTTATTAACTTTTTTGTGTAAACACCTTATATCATTTTTATCAGATGAGAGAGAGAGAGAGAGAGAGATAGAGAGATAGAGAGAGAGAGAGGGGGGGGTGTGGGTATGGAGAAGAAAAAACATAAATGATAGAGAAATAAGGGAGGATACAAGAAAAATAAAAGAGAGAGAATTATGATAGTTTATGTATAAAAAATAATTATGGGACTAAATAGTTAATAGAGTCAAATTATAGAAACTAACTAATGAATTTTTCTAAAATATAAGGATTAAGTTATTAGTTTAACAAAAATGGATGGACTAAATATTAATTTGATTAATATTAACTAATAAAAATATTAACAGAGGAACAAAACAATTTAATAAAATTAAAATATATAGATTAAATAATAATAAATTTTTTAAAATATAAATATTAAATAATTAATTTTATTAAAATATAAAAATTAAATAGTAATTTACCTTTCTTATTATTATGATCATACGAGTTGCAATCGATATGGAGGTTCTCTCTCTTTCCTATTTAGAGAGAGAAACTCTTGTTTTTCTCTTTGGATTTTATATCTAGAGCCTAGGGCTCTTTTTGTTGCCATCCTCATCGGCTTCCCCTGCCCTCCGAGCAAATGAAGGCTCCTTTGTCCCTACCTGGCTTTGTGGGCTGCCCTCCCTACACAGACTGTGTTGTAAATATTTTTTTATTTACTTTTGGTGGAGTAGCCATTTTTGCAAGTGCCCTTTTCAGAGTTACTCCTGTTCAACTGAGACTTGTGCTTCGAGTTGCATCGACAAAGATAAACCTTGATTCCCTTCTGGTGGATGTGAGCCTGGAATTGTTGGGAGACAAAGCTTCTTCAATCTACTTCAAGTAAGGGAGAACCCAGAGGATTAAAGTGTTGGTGACTTGTCTTGTACCGTTGTCCCCCTTCTGGTAACACAAGAATGAGATGCCATAAGGCTATCTCTCTTTCTTCCCTATTTTATATTCCCTGTATAGTGCGATTCATGGCGCCATGGTCTTGTGTATTTTTGTTTTGGATGAAACTTGTGTTCTCGTTCACATATCGTGTGGGTAGGTTGTGATAGGCTCTTCTTTCTCAAGCAATGAGCCATGCATGGGCCTTTTGGCGCTTTTGTTTGTGTCGTGATACTTATCAGTGATGGATGTCCAGCGAAGAGGTGCTCCCTGGTGTGTTTTGCTTTTTGGCAACAATGCTAATCTGGGTTAAACGGGTTCATTGATGTGAATTTCCTAACTCTATCTTAGATGGCTTTTTGGGTGTTCGGATCCTTTTGTTTTTGCCATGGGCTCCTTGTATGGGTGGATTAAGGCCCAATATATAATTGGGTTTGGATGGGCTCTTTCTGTAATGGGCTATAAGCCCTTTTTTGTCAATGAAATTTGTATCTCTTGATTTTTTTTCAAATGTACATTATTTTAGTAGGGAATACGAAGAAAATAGCAGTGTATGAAAATGGAATTGAACCATGCATATATATATTGAGAGATTCAAATTCATAGAAAGAAGTTGAGTTGAAAATCCTTGATATTTACCTGAAAAATTTAATGGCATTTAACCTTTAAAAACATTTCATTTCACACTTTTAACTTTTAAAATGTGAAATTAAGTAAATATTATGATTCTAATTAGCATTAAGGAAAAATTAAATTAGTTGGGAGTTCTACTAAACTATTTTAGAAAATGTCAATGATTAATTTATGTATTTAATCTTTCCAAAATTATTAAATTATAGAAGTTCAAGTGTAAGATAGTACATTTTTAAAATTGAGGATGTGACTAAACTCTTTAAATAAAGGTCAGGATTAACATCCAGTCAAAGATTTTGCAGCATGCAAGAAGATGGGGAGCTTGCCTTTACCACTCCTGCATGTGGCATGTTTTTGTCTTTGATGACCAGCTATATGGCCCTTATGAGTTTTGAGCCTCTTGATGATCCGATGTCCAGGCTTCATGCATTGCATATATGGCCCCTTTCACTCATGTCACTGTTACTGTTGGGATCAATTCTTTCTTTTTTCCCCCTTTTTTTTTAAGTAACTTTTATGCTGAATCATCTTCAAAAGCAACTTTGTGTGAAAGAAATCTTCATTGAGCTTTAAGCATTGTATCCTAACTATAGCTTTTGTGTCAAAGATCTTTAGTGTCTATCCACGAACTTAATTTTCTTTTTCCTTTTTTTAAGAGTACATACATTCATTCATGAGCAGTCTTGAAAATTCTAGAGATTTTACAAGCTAGCTTGCAAGATGTAATAAGCTCAACAGTGATTCTGCAAAACATATAAGCACTTATCTCTTACAAAATTCTCTTGTGGGTATCCCTTCCTTGTATTTGTGTTGTTTAATTAGGGGCTTTAGCTCCAATCCTTGCAGGTTTAACCCAAAAAAAAATCTCATTTCCACATTAAAAGTAGGAAAATTTACAATTCGATCTTTAAATTTTATTTTATATTATACTTTAGTATTTGAATTTTGAAATATTAATTATTTAGTCTTTAAATTTTACACTATATTATACTTTAATCTCTGAATTTTGAGAAATAAATTATTTAGTCCCTATAATTTTAGCATCTTATGGATAAAATAATTGTGAATATTAAAATTACAAGAATTAAATTATTCTATATATTAAAATTAAAGGGACTAAATTATAAATTTTCCTTAATAATAATTATATATATTTCTAACAATCCAATTTTTCTAATAAATATATTTTATTTTTCTTTTGTTGACCTGATAATCTATTGATATTTTATTCATGAATTTAAACTAATATTTTCACTATGGTAATTTTTGTTAAATGGGTATCATTTTGTTTTTCATATATTATTATTATTATTATTATTATTATTATTATTATTATTATTATTATTATTATTATTATTATTATTATTATTATCATTGTTGTTTTAAATTGAAAGCAAAAATTTCAAAGAATTAAAAATTTGGACTTAAGTGAATAACTCATGAAACTTTAGGGACTAGCTATGTAATTAAAAGATAAAAAAAAAAAAAACAGAAACCCAAAAATGCTGCACAAACCCCCCCCCCCTAGCTCTCCTTCTCTTTCTCCTCATCATTCTCTCCTCCCTCTCGTTTTTCTTCTTGCCGGTGACCACTCCAACGTCGACCAGTCCAACTCCAGAAGCCACCGACGCCGGCCAAAGCTCCTCCAGCCGCTGAAATGAAGAGAGAAAGGAGAGGAACCCGTGCGATGGGGAGAGGACCATCCAAGGTCGTTTCCAGCCATCTCCGAACACAGGAAGACAGGGGACGCTGGCAGCGAGCTTCTGGCAGCACTGGGTTCCTCGTCCGACCAAGACTCGCCGGTTTTAATTGAGTTTTCTGGCAAGAAACGAAGAGAGAGAATGAGGAGAGAGAAAGTGACGGCTGTGGCTTTCCGGCCACTTTTTTGACAATCCGACCGTCGGATCGAAAATCCGAGGCCACCGATGGACTCAGGACGATAAGATCTTCGAGATAGGACTGATTCCGCTCCGATCAGACACCATTTGAAAAAGGCGATAATCGGACGGTCCAAATCTCTTGATGAGATTTTTAAACTTTTTTTATTTTCAAAATTTAAAAATAATTTTATGATAATTATTAACAAAATTTGGACTTAATTTAGGTGTGATCGGATCGAGGATAGCTCATCGGCGTTGGGACCGCATTTTCAGCTAGATTCGGCTGCTCGACGGCCCGTCTCAGAACGTGATCGATATTATAGTCAATCCTAGCATTTTCAGACGTTCTAGACACATTCCAGGTGTCAGAATTGGCATAGGCAAATCCGAACTCCAAGTTGCTCATTTTCGGCTAATACCAATTTAGAATAAAATTCATAAAATATTCGTGGATGATCAAAAAATTATAATTCCTTTTGCGTTAGCTCTATAATATTGCTAAGGACCGCGGAACAAAATTTTAGAATTTTTAGAGCTTGTTGGAGTGAATTTTTATGAAATGTCAATTATATGGACTAAAACGTAATTTTTTATGTTTATGACTATTGACTGTTGGGTGGGCCCAGGAGGGGCTTTGTGATGTGATTGGGTTGTGATTTGCGGATTTAGAAGTGTTATTTGAATCTTCTTGCAGGTTGGGTAGGTTCTAAGTCTAAGGGAGACTCTGCCGAATTTCCGGTATGAATTAGGCTGTCTATTGTTTCTTTAGAGTCTTATTTTGAATTAGTACTAATAAATCTATAATATAATTATCTAGGTGATTGAAGTCAGCTATTTTCTTCCACCCAACAGCCACAATAGCCTTTGGTGTACTGTGAGTAAAATATTAATTTTAATTATAATTTCGATATTATTATATGTTCAAGCATGCCCATGCATCACTTATAAATATGTATCTATGTAGTTAAACACTAGGCACGTTTTATATTATATTCATAATTGTTGAAGTGTCATGGATGTTGTTTGTGGTAATTTGGAGCAGTGTGTGTGCGTGGCGTGCGTGTGGTATAGTATTAGATATGGACAAGACAGGTAGACATGACTTGAGAGACACTCGTTGGGACCTGGTCCTTTGGGGTAGACACGGCTTGGGAGACACTTGCTGGGACCCCACATTTGATTTATTAAGTGAAAGTCCGGCTTGAGAGACACTCGCTGGCAAATGTTGGATTAAGAGGGCTATATAAGGGATCAGCTCCCATATATGTATTGTTTGACAGTGTTGGGTGTGTGAGTGCTCCAAATTGCCTTGTTGCTGTTATGATATGACAATTATGATGATGTTGCATTTCACTCTACAAGGTACATTAGCTTTAGATAGCTATAGAGATTATGGTTAAAATTGATATTTTACTCTCTGAGTCGAACGCTCACTCCTGTTCACCTTATTTTTCTAGGTTACAGGAGGAGACATTTTTCAGAATAACCTGTTCCTTTCCTCGCAGGTTATGAAAAATTACTTAACTGTATTATTTTTATTTAAATTTGTAATTTAGAACTCCGCATGTATTAGTAGTAGCATTAATCATGTCAGAGACTGCATGAATTTAAATTTTTGTATTAACAAATGAAAAACTTTTTATGAGTTTTAAATAGTTTATAAATGATGTAACAAGGTTGAGCTGGGCCCCCTTAATTTTAGTTTCTGATACTTACTAGGCTAATTTAGCCCGAAATAAAATTATAACAGTTTAATTTAAATTATTTTATATGCATATTGGGCCTAAATTGTGGGCCTAGAAATGGGTTTGGGAACAGTAAGGCTTACTACGAGCCTCGGAGGCTTTATGCCGGGCCAGGTCCTAGTGCCGGTCTGGCCTATAGGTTGGTTCATAATAAGAGTGGTATCAGAGCTTAGGATCCAAATTCATGGGAAAGAATATACTTGGGAGTGTAAAAGGAGTCTTGTTAGGATGTTACATGCGAAGTATAGGATTCTGTTTTGTCTTTTGCTGTAATTCTTTGTTTCTAGATTTTGAGTTATACCTCGAGAAATATAAAAGTGCCTCAGTTTGTGTCTTGATTTTCGTGGAGTACATGGAAATGTGAAATAGAATTAGCAGACATGTTGAGATTTGTCATGAGGATACGTACTCCAAAAAATGTTATATTTCTGTCAGTATGGGTTTAAGTGTCGTGCCTATATGGTGTAAGACACGAGCACATAAAGGTGATTTTTGGCAATATAGTTGCTTTATATGGGAGCGAGGATACCACTGCTAGTAGTCATTAGTGGATAACCCCATCAAAGTAAGTGTATAATATTAGTGAGTTCAAGAGTGATAAGATATTCGGGAAATCTAGTATGTGGGACTTACCACATTAACTATACAATGTTCTCGATGTCTGCTCTGTAAGCTGTAAATTACAGTACCGATATGAGATTATTGTGTAGAGCTACGTGCATCCCCGTGGTGCTCCATAATGAGGGTGTTTACTGATGGCCTCTGTTTTAGTACAATTATGCTAGAATAGAGTTCTATATCTGCAGAGGAGTTAAGAACTCCTGGTTAGGGATCTAGAGCTAGAATATCGAAAGGTCACAGTTGGGTGGTAACTAGAGTCAGTAACTCAGTTACCCTAGCATGAGCTAGTGTTATATTAAGAGTTTCCATCAAACCAGAGGTTGCGGATTAGTTGCAAAGTAAAGGTGACATCTATAGAGTGAGACCATCTGGTCTTCAGCATGGAATTTTGGATGGTTTTTACAGTATGACAAACGTTTTGCTTAGAGCTTAGTGAGAATAGTATACCTTGTGTGTATCATCAAGGTGTAAAGTACAACCCTACTACCTAGGAAAGGTCAGAATTATGAATTGATGATTTACAAAGCTATGATATAATAAGAGAGTCATTAATTTGACATGGTTTTGGCAAGGTGGTAAATGTAGTATCTTTGTTGCAGTAAGTTAGGGTATAGTCCTATCTTTTTAGAAGGGATCAAAGGTTATTACTGATAATAATGACTTATGGAGTAGTGTCCCAGATGGGATTGTAGAGTGAGATAGAGAGTTGTTAGCTCAGGTGTTCTGGAGAGGGTACAAGTTTCATGTAGGAATTATAAGATGTAAGATCAAGATGTATGTAAGCCTTTAAATTGAATGACGGGTTTGGATACCCAGTATTTTTAGTTTCAACTAATTAAATGGATATAAAAAATTAGAGTTGTTATAGATCCCCTCCTTAAGGTAGTAGGGGGTAGTATATAGTCCAAAAGGGTAAGAATAGAGATCACACAGGAGAAGTATGACTGCTATTCCCTAAATTCTTCCTTAGCTTCTTAATGCTTAAGACAAAAGTACACTCCAAATAAAGTAAAAGAAAAAGGACAAAAGTTAGCATCGATAAATCATAGAATATATATATATGCTCATAGGGAAGAAACAAAATCTAGATCTTGAACAATATATAAATAACTGAAGAAATAAACAAAATGCATAAGAAAAGGAAATCTTCAAAAATGAAAATTAAATTTGTAAATTAAAGAGTAAAGATTATATATATATATATATATATATATATATATATATATATATATATATATATATATATATATATATATATATATTATATAGTACATAAGCAAATTCAGTTAAGAATATATATACTTATCAAAATAAAAATTAAATTTGAAATTTAAATATGAATATACATATATATATTCAATAGGCAGCAGAGCCAGTCCGTTATAAATATATATACGTATATTTATGCAGATCAGGCAGTTGAACCGACCATATGCATGCAAAATAAATTTAAATTTTTGTAAAAGAAATTAAAGAAAACTTACTTCAAAATCTTATAAATTTTGTAAGATTTGTACAAAAGTTTTGGAGATGTAATTCCGGATAAGACTTACAAAGGTTGCTCAACACATGAGCTTCCTAAGATCTACTACAAGGAAGTACAGGGTTTATAGGTTTGTAGATGAGGTAGAGGTAGGGCAGGATGGGAAGTGACCTTTCTTGCTCCTTTCTTCACCTCGGGGTGAAACTCCTTCAGGACTTTCTTCAGATTCTCTTGGCTTTAGAAGCTTGAAGGGGAGAAGCTTGGGCTCAAGAAGCTTGAAGAATAGTTTGAAGTGGCTTCCCTTGCCTTGGATAGGTGCCCCCTTATATAGAAGTGACCAGGGACAGTTTTGTAATTTTTTGGAATCTTGAATAGTGTTTGCCACTTAATTTTTAACGTGGGAATAGTACTTGAACAATCCTTCCTATCGGGTGAATAGTGCTCGAACAGTTCTTCCTGTTGTTTTCACATGTGAACAGTAAAAGTGAACAGTGACAGGTAAACAGTATCCTGTCAGATTTTTTGTAAGAAAAGTAAAAGTAAAAATTTCAAGAGTAAAAATAAAAGCAGAATGAAAATAAGATGGATAATTTTACCGCCATAAATTTCTTTTGCCGGTCTTAAATTTTTTTTTTTTAATAGAGTGGAGCTGGGACCACTCTTTTATCTTTTTGTCATGTTTTGTAAGTTGTGCCATGTCTCCTCGTCGTCACTCGTTTCGTCATCTGACGAGACAGAAGATAAGTCATAGTAACTTTCATATTGAACCATGTAATTTTCATACTTCGTTTCAATATGAAAGGGTTTTGGACTTGGCAAATGTTTATAGTGGATATATATCCAAGAATATGTACCCGTATGGACTAGCGCATACTCTGGATATTGGTGTTTTCGCCAATTTTCGACGACTGTCTTTGCTCGCCATTTGTTGAGTTGGACGAAATGGTCTTCGTGATTACATGGCCAATCTGGAAGATGATAGAGAGGAGGAAGTTTTGTATCCAGGTAGAAGTAATGGATCGCTTACTGTAGCTCTCCATTTGCTAATACTTCTGGAGGTGTTGAAATAATTTGTATGTTGACTGGGTTTTGGCAGAAAGGACTCTATTTCCCCAAAACCTTATCATTTCACAATAAGATATTGTGACTCGGACTCCAGCTAACATACCCCATTTGAATAGTTCTCTGGCATCTAGATATCGAGTTCCAGACATCTGAGTGGTTTTGAAGCGTGGGATGCTGAAATCTAAGCTGTGTTCACAATCTGGATAGCACAGAGGATATCAGTTAGGATGTTCCTGAGTGCAATAAAAACGGGGTTTTGAATGGTACTCCCATTCCCATGACCATCCATTGTGACCTTGCTGATTGCTTTTTATAAAATTGAGACATTTTTGGAGAACATCCAGCTGTTCTTTGGTTCTAGACTGGATGATGTTTTGTAGAATCTGCTTGCGGATCTCTTGAGGAAGATCGTTGAGAACTTGTTGCCTGAATTTCTTCGAAAGACAACGGGTTTAGAAATGTTCTAAGGACCTATTGGCACCAAGTGAAGTAAAAAGGACTTCACTGTGGTGAAAATTTTTCACATTGACCAGTGGGGCCAATGGTAATTTTACACTAGAATCCAGTGAGGATTCTAGGCCTTCAGTCTTTCACTTTTGAATTCTTACACTAGAATCCAGAGGGGATCCTAGGCCTTCAAATTCCTGTTTTGGTAATTCAAGGTGATGATTTTGATTAAAGGTGGATGGATCTGATGGACTAATTCTGGATGTAATGAATTTGTATAAAATTTGGTTTTATAAAAACTCAGTGAATGATTGAGCTACCATGATATGATCCTCATGATATTTAATTCTACTAAGGAGGTCAGCCACATATTTATTAGCTTCCTCAAACTCAATACAAAGTGCATTGAGAGCTGTTACTCCCAACCTTTTGTTTTGTATTAAAGTCCAAAGATTGTCTAATAAACATTGGTGCCTTTCCGTGGAAAAATATGCAGTTCTGGCTACATTAATTCTGAATTTTTGAGGAGGATTTTTAGAGAGGACTATTTGTCCAAAGTGGACTAAATTACCATTGTTGGATGATTCTGTCATCTGCAAAAACTCACAAGGATTAGTTTGTAATAAGCAGTAATCAAAAAATTGATTTTTGAAAACAAGCTCGTTTAAAGAAATTTCCTATTCCAAAACATTTATTTGATTATCAAAAATGGAATAAGCTTTTATGATATTCAAATTCTTTGTTTTGGGTTTTTCAACAAAAGGAAAAACAAGGTTTTGATTTTTTTTGTTTTAAAAGAAATACTATAATAGTTGACTCTGTAGGAAGTAATTAAATTGATGAACGGCGTCCCTAAAATGACACTATGACTGATATCTTTTATTAAAACAAATGAGGTTTTTAGAAGAAGATTTGAATTGGCTATTGAAGCCTCTATTTTGTAATTAATTTTGATTTTAGAATTGTTTGTAGCTGAAAGTTTTTTAGTAGTTTTTTCTTGGAATTTCTCTGGAACAATGCCTTCTTTAATACAATTTAAATCTGTACCTGTATCAAATAAGGCAATTGTATCGATCTTGAAATCTTTTGGAAAAACTATCGAAATTCTAATCAAATATTTTCTGGAAGAAATCTCATTAAGAATGAAGAGAAAATCTTTTGTAGGTTTTTCAAAATTTTGAATTTCTAAAGTATTTTCTTCATCTTCTTCTTCGAGTTCTTCATTGATTTGTTTTGAAAGTAATTTTTGAATTGTTTATGAGTCCTGTGCCTGTTTTTCTTTAAGCTCAATCTTAACAGCTTTTATTTCTTCCTGAAGACTTTGGACTGAAACAGTTGATTGTTTTGAAGTCTTCTTTCTACCCAATATGGCCGTAAGGTCATATGTATTTTTTGTAATAGAGGGCAGAATAGAAGGTTTTTGTATTGGTTGTTCTTCAAAGGTTTTTAAAAGTTTTCCTAAAAATTCCTTTTGTAGTTGAGAATCTTCAACCTATGTAAGGATTTCTAAGAGTAACTTTTGATCTTTTGAAAGAACATTGATTTTCAATTTTGGTTTTATAAACAGTTCATTTTTTATTTCAGAATTAGAACTGGATGATGAACTTGTGATTAATTCATCAATTTGTAATCCTTCTTCATTTTTCGTGGGTTCAGAATTACTTGACTCACATTCGATTTCAACTAAAAGAACAGTTATCTTATCAATAACTTCTTCTTATAATTGCAACTCATGAAGTTTTTTGTTTAACTTGCAAAAATTTGCAGTGTGGCCTTTGTTACCACATTTTTAGCAAGTTAAATTTTTTAACTTTGTTTTGGATTGAGGACTAGGTTTACTAGTTTTTTTTTTAAAGTTTTTTGTAATAGGAATCTTTTTCTGGTTTTGAAGAGTGTTTGTATTTTTGGGATGATTTTTTGTAAGGTTTTCTGCTACAACTTCCTCCACAATCTGGAGTAGGATTCTTAATTCCTATTTCAAATTGTTTGCAGAAAAATCCTAACTCTTGGCGAGTTTTTCTCATTTCCTATTTCAGATGTTTTTGTAATTTCAAATCCTGACAAATCTTTAAACCTTCTTTTTGAGTGAGACTGACTAGTTCACTATAGGTTAATTTATCATACGGAATTTGATTTCCAAATGCTTCCTTAATTTTATTCCTTTTTCTCCTAAAAGGGTTGGAAGTCTAGCAAGGAATTTTCTTTCCAAAAGGGCTGATTAGAATCTTCTCTAAGCATTACCCTAGTAAGAAAAGTGTTTTTGTAATACTGAAAATCACTCAATTTTTTGCATCTAAGGTTTGAAAGGAGTTCGGCATTCTTATCCTTAAGATGAGATGGGTCACCTACGAAATGTAAGGAGATTATTACTATCAAGGTGGCTACTGCATCTGGAATTGGTTGGCCTAACTCATCAAGAATTGGCACACCATCTTCTTGAGTTTGTATGGATTCTAGAATCTCAGATTTTTGTAGGTTCGTGAGATGATAATCCCACCATCCTTTGAGCTATCCTGAGAATCCTGCAATGAGGAGTTCAGCAATAGCTCTGTCTGGGGTTCCAGTTTGGGTTTTATAAGCATTTGCTCCCATGGTCATTTGCTGGAGCAAATTCAAGATGTTGTATTCAGACGTACCATCTATGTTCCATTCATAGACAGTAAAGGCATTGAATTTAGACTAGATCAGAATTTCATATCTATTTTCTATGCCTAAGTCTTGAGCTGTTATTGGGAGAGGTGTTGCTTTCCGCGGCCAATAAAGTCTATTAATTTGTAAAGGTTTTGAAGACTGAATTTCTTCAGCTTGGATAGGCTGGTTTTCTTGGCTTTGGACATCTGAATCTGAATCTTTCTCAATTATATTGACACTCCTTTGGGAAGTTTGAGGTGTTTCAGGTGCTACTAGAGTAGAAGTTGAAGCTTCTAGCCTAGTCTTCATATCTCTCAAAGCTTGGGTGAATTCAGAATTGTTGTTATTTTGTAAATCTTTTTTACTATTTTTGGAAACTTAGAATGGTTTGAAGATTGGGTTTTTCAATTTTATATATGGCTTAGTATCAATTTGGGAAACTGTAGCCTGTTGGTTTTGTTCCATTTTTTGTAATTACTTACCTATGGTATGCAAATGGGCATTTATAAAATTATTCTGTAGAACAATATTTTTTATATTCATAGAATCATTTTCATTTAGAATTTTATAAGGGGCTGCTTCAACTATTTGTTCTAAGTGGGGAATTTTTACTTTCCTAAGAGGAGGATGTTCAGATTGTATTTTTCTACCATCTGAAATTTCCCATTCAGGAACTTTGTTTCTTACAGTAACAAGATTAACAGACAGTTTTTCCTCTATTTTCTTTAGAAGAGCTTTTAGAGCCGCAGTGAACTCTGATTGATTATCTTCTAACTCCTGTTGTTTAGGTTTGAAATTTGAGAAGGTTTTGAAACTGGATCTGATTTTTTGAAATTTTTTGGAGTTTTGGAAAACGGATATGAAATGTTATGCTTTTTAGTATACATCACAAATCAATCAAAGAAAAGAATATGAACTTTGTGTTTGTGTATAAAGTTATAATATTCCTTTTGAATTTCTTTCCTTTGATCATTGGAATTTTTGAAAAACCACATTTGCTTTTTATGATTTTTTAGAGAATAAAAATCATCATGCAAATATTATTTGTCCACTTCAAATTCTTTTTCAAGCACATTAAGTTCATGGTTTACATTTTCTATAATGGCTGAAAAGGTAGGTGAAGTAGGTTCTAATTCTGTTTGGGTTTTAACCTGAACAGACTCGTTTTGTAAATTTGTATAAATTGGATGTGGATCATTTGTAGAGTAATCTACGTTTTGTAAAGTGGATCTAGGTATTTCTGAAGTAGAAAACCTAGAAGAGCTAGGTAAGTCTGAGGTAGAATACCTAGGCTGAATATTTTGTATTCCAATTGGTTTTGTAATAGGCAAACTAATGACAGAAGGTATATAAGACACTCTTCATATGTCTACAGTACTGGATGTTGAGGAATCATCTGAAAACCTAAGGCTTCTGTTAAAGCTTAGGCTGACTCTTCCATTGTCATACTGGGTTATTTGCCTCAGTTGAACGTTTGGCTCAACTATTTTTGAAGATTCTGGTTCTACTGCACCTTCTAAGATCCATTCTTCTGGTAGGGTTATGTCCTTCCATTGGATAGATCTAGGGATTACAGTGTTGGATTTTGTAAGATCAATTTGTAAAAGCAAAGTTTCTCCTCTTTTACTTTGAAACATATGTTTTGTGGCAAAAGCAGAAACCATAGCTTTGTAATGGATTTTGTAAATCAGTGCAAGAGGAATAGATCCTTCAAGCATTTTGTAATTGTGAGTTTTGATTTGTAAAACAAGAGATTTTGTAATATTACTGTCATTTAACGAAACAGTAAAATTTGGATAGCAATCAAAAGATATTAGTCCACTGCACAAACTTGACTCGACTGAACTAAGCAAGGAGTCCTGGAAGTTTATGAACCTAGTATCTCTAAGAACTGCTAGGATTGAGGTGTTCAATCCTTCTTTTGTAAGCGGCTTAATTCCAACTTGGACTAAACCTATATGGATGTATTTGTATTATTTTTCATAGTGTTTTTGTAAGGATTTTTGAGACAGAAGAGAAATCGTCTCAAAGGGTTTTGTAATCTGAAGATCTCTTTCTTCAGTTTTGATTGTGAAATCAGTTTTGAAAAAATTGAGTTTTGTAGTTTGATAGATTTGATCCTTTTGTACTTTTAGAATTTCCCAATTATCTATACATTTTTCAAAATTTTTGATTATTATTTCTTCACTATTAACTATCTTTCTAGACTCAGAGGACAAGGTAGAAGAGTTTAAAGAAGAAACTGTCCTATAGAAAATTGAATTCATACTTAAAGAATTTTTCTAGGTTGATCTTTTGAGTTAAGTGAAGTAATCGCCAAAGGAATCACTGCCCTAAACATGCCCTCTTGGCTACAAAGACGGAACTTACAACTCAGGCCTGTTTACACCTTTAAAGAAGCTGTCTTATCACCTTAAGATCATCTTACCAACCTCTAAAAATGTTTAAATGTGAATCCAAACCTTAAATAGAACCTTTCCCCCCCCAGGCAAACTAATGACAGAAGGTATACAAGACACTCTTCCTATGTCTACAGTACTAGCTGTGTTCACAATCTGGATAGCACAGAGGATATCGGTTATGATGTTCCTGAGGGCAATGAAAACGGGGTTTTGAATGCTACTCCCATTCCCATGACCATCCATTGTGACCATATATATATATAGATGGAGTGTGGTTCAAATGCAATAGGAGAGATAGCCTGAATGCCAGTAGAAGTCTAGCTAGGGCAGTTAGAAGATCAATTCTGAGTAACATTGAGGTATAGAAGACGTGGTAGGGATAGTGAAAATGTATAAGTTTCTGACATGACAACCAGGTTCAAAAAGAAGATAGTGCTAAAGAATGGAAGAGTGAAAGTTCGGATTTGGATAAGATAAAAAGAGTTGGCTAAAGAATAAACTGGAAAAACAGATTAGGATAAGATTAGGAAGAATAGATCTAAGATACCGAAGAGGTGAATGTGGTTCTAGGAAGGGTAAACGAGATAAACAAAAAAGTAAGGATAGAAAGCATAGAAAATGATGGCATTAGGAAGGACATTGTCAAGTTATGGAACCCAGAAGTACAGGACTTAGAGTAGGTCATAATTGATGTAGTGTTAGAAACCTGAACCTAGAGCTTAGAGTTACAGAATCTGGATTAGACCTTATCTGTTTTCTACCCCCAATGTAGGATAATGGGGCAATGACATAAGAACCCTTTTGGTTGTTGACAGTATAATGGAAATTAGGTGAGGTGTGCAATCAAAGTAAGTAGTTGCTGTTGAGCGTACTGTGGTAACTTGAATTGTATTGTCAGATAAAGAAGCAAGATCAGTAGGAGTAAGTTGGATAAAAGTTAACATAAGGGATATAAATATGCAAGATGAGGGATAATGTCACTGAGGCTTGATATTAAAAATTTAGAGTGGTGAGACCTAGAGTCAAAAATTGGAGTTAGACATATATTTTCAGTGTGATCGATAGAATAATTATGTAAAAAAAAAAGAGTAATAATAAATAAATAAATAAATAATAGTATGATAATATGTAGCAAAACGCTAGTAAAGGTCAGAATAGTACAAGATAGGTATAGGTGTAATTATAAGATATTGAGAAGTACATGGATTAGAGGAGTGATTGTTGGTAAGATTGGAGTAAATCTGAAAGAATCTATGAGTGCTTTTATCTTCTAAAATATAACCAAGTATAAGGAGTATTGGACAAATAATTATAAGTATAGAAGATAAATGGAGAGTAAAAAGGAAATAGTAAATTCTAAAATGATATGTCAGGCAGGACAACAGTATAATAAATGGTAGATACAACTGATATCTTATAATAAAGCACAATAATTACAAAGAAATAATGAAACTAAAAAGGGAGACTAAGGGGTATGAGCTAAATCTTATTTATCAAACAATGGTATACCATAAATGGTGGGAGAACATTTCTCCTTCTTTCCAAATTAGCTCATGTTTCGATTCTAGGAGATTATGTTAAGAAGAGAGGTCATGTCAAAGTGACCCAATTAATTAAAAATTTGATAGGCGTTAGCATATATCCAATCTTTTAAGGCAAAAATGACGATAATGGTGTACCTAATGTTAAATACGAAAGAATGATCAGAGAGGTGATAGGAGTTAAAACAAGCTAGTTACTAGGGCTTACAACCCTTTTGAACTATAACCTGGAGGAAGTGTTATTTGCTAATGAGTTATAGGGAATGGAATTGTTGCTAATGGAAAAAGTTGAGGCTGAAGTTTGGAAAGCTATGGGCAGTATATGTGATTATATTAAGGAGAATGAACACGTGAAGTATCTTGTTTGGAATTAAGGCATGGCACACATTTCCCACAGCCGTGTTAGTTCAAATGGAACTTATAGTTTCTGTGGCTCCTATCCATCCAGGATGAGCAATTTCCTACTAAGGCTAGTAGGGAATGATAATGTTCTGATAGTTAAGTTAGAAAAGGGGATACAAAAAGAATTTTCTATGGTTAATTACAAGTGTTACATGAGGTGAAGAATGTACTGGTAAGAGTAAATCGTAAGGTTAGAATTCCCGAAGTAATGGAACTAGTAATCAAGATAAGACTAAGAAATAAAATGAAAGTTAAAGTTGATGATGGGATGGACATCCTTGAAGGAAAAGGTGTAAGGTTGAAATAGGACTAAGATTAAGGAATAAGTACAGCAGGTTGAAAAGGTATCAACAATGATAGCAATGGGAAAAGGAAGTGGGTAAGATCCAAAGGACAGGAAGAAAGCTCGGTAGAACTAGTTATAATGATGAGGATAAGAAGGAATAGGTATCCTAGGAAGACACTAAGAGATGTTTAAAACAAGTTATTATGAGATGAGACTAAAGGGGTAGTGGAGCCTCGATCTAAGTGCCAATGTGTCAAAAGTAGGCCACATACTAAGAAGCTTTAGAAAGAAGTCTAGATATTTCCATTCCAGAGAAGGAGTGAGAAACGATAAAATTGCAGTAACTGGGTTGTCAGGGAATACAAATACATTTGTCCTATAAGAGAAAAGACCCAGTTCACTTTTCAATATTGATAAATGGTGTAGGATACATTTGACACTTGGATGGAGCTCTATATAACTAGTTACATAAGATGCACAAAAGTTGATCTGAGACCTTAGTAATGACAAATGTAAATTGGAAATTCAAGGTATCATGGGAGTGAGAATATGTATAGCTGTTAACCATTAAGGTCATAGGACGAATAAAAGTCTCGAACAAAATGCCTAAGTTAGGTGCTGCAGGAAAGTTTCTCATAGGATGTTTTAGGATAAGGAACATAAGTCATGTGCTTGGGAAACAGAATTGTTGAAAAAGGAAGAATAAAGACAAAAATCACTAAGAGGTGTGTTAGGACGCAACATAAGAGAGATAACCACCAAGTTGATTGAAGTTATGAGACATCAAATCAAGAGCAATGAGGTATAGCGAATACTTGAAATGTCAGAAAAATGGTCAATGAATAGCCAAGAGATAAGAGCATCTATAGGAATAGATGATGACAGTTATGACACTATAGTAGAATCAGAGAGCAGTAGAATGTCATCTATAATATATGAAGAGTTTGAAGAACAAATGTTTTACCAATCTCGACATAGCTGGAGGAGTAATGATTGCACTTGTTATAATAATCTTCTTTTCCTTATTTATTGTTTATTCGAAAATTCGAGGACAAATTTTTCTTAAGAGGGGAAGAATGTAACAACCCAATTTTTCTAATAAATATATTTTATTTTTCTTTTATTAACCTGATAATCTATTGACATTTTATTCATGAATTTAAACTAATATTTTCACAATGGTAATTTTTGTTAAATGGGTATCATTTTATTTTTCATATATTATTATTATTATTATTATTATTATTATTATTATTATTATTATTATTATTATTATTATTATTATTATTATTATTATTTTAAATTGAAAGCAAAAATTTCAAAGAATTAAAAATTTAGACTTAAGTGAATAACTCATGAAACTTTAGGGACTAGTTATCTAATTAAAAGATTAAAAAAAAAAAAAAACAGAAACCCAAAAACGCTGCGCAAACCGCCCCCCCCCTAGCACTCCTTCTCTTTCTCCCCGACTCTCTCTCCTCCCTCTAGTTTTTCTTCTTGCCGGTGAGAGACCCCTTGTCGGTGACCACTCCAGCATCGACCAGTCCACCTCTAGCAGCCACGGACGCCTGCCAAAGCTCCTTCAGCCGCTGGAATGAAGAGAGAAAGGAGAGGAACCCGTGCAAAGGGGAGAGGACCATCCAAGGCCGTTTTCGGCCATCTCCGATGACAGGAAGACAGAGGACGCTGGCAGTGAGCTTCTGGTAGCACTATGTTCCTCGTCCGAACAAGACTTGTCGGTTTTAATGGAGTTTTCCAGCAAAAAAAGAAGAGAGAGAAAAAGGAGAGAGAAAGTGACGGCAGTGGCTTTCCGACCACTTTTCTTGCGATCTGACCATCGGATCAGAAATCTGAGGCCACCGATGGACTCAGGACGACGAGATCTTCAAGATAGGACTGGTCCCGCTCCGATCGGACACTGTTTGAAAAATGCGTTAATCGGACGGTCCAGATCGTTTGTGAGATTTTTGATTCCCAAAATTTAAAAATAATTTTATGATAATTATTAACAAAATTTGGACTTAATTTAGGTGCGATCGAATCGAGGATAGCTTATCGGTGTTGGGACCGCATTTTCAGCCAGATTCAGCTGCCCGACGGCTCGTCTCAGAAGGTGGTCGATATTATAGTCAATCCTAGCATTTTCAGACGTTCTTGAAGCGTTTCAGGTGTCAGAATTAGCATAGGTAAACCCGAACTCCAAGTTGCTCATTTTCGGCTAATACCGATTTAGAATAAAATTCATAAAATATTTGTGGATGATCAAAAAATTATAATTCTTTTTGCGTTAGCTCTATAATATTGTTAAGGACCGCGGGGCAAAATTTTAGAATTTTTAGAGCTTGTTGGAGTGAATTTTTATGAAATGTCAATTATAATGACTAAAACGTAATTTTTTAAGTTTATGACTTTTGACTGTTGAGTGGGCCCAAGAAGGGCTTTGTGATGTGATTGGGTTATGATTTGCGGATTTAGAAGTGTTATTTGAATCTTCTTGCAGGTTGGGTAGGTCCTAGGTATAGGGGAGACTCTACCGGATTTCCAGCATGAATTAGACTGTCTATTATTTCTTTAGAGTCTTATTTTGAATTAGTACTAATAAATCTATAATATAATTATCTAGGTGATTGAGGTCAGCTATTTTCTTCCACCCAACAGCCACAATAGCCTCTGATGTATTGTGAGTAAAATATTAATTTTAATTGTAATTTCGGTATTATTATATGTTCAAACATGCCCATGCATCACTTATAAATATGTATCTATATAGTTAAACACTAGGCACGTTTTATATTGTATTCATAATTGTTGAAGTGCCATGGATGTTGTTTGTGGTAATTTGGAGTAGTGTGTGTACGTGGTGTGCGTGTGGTATGGTATTAGATATGGACAGAACGAGTAGACACGGCTTGAGAGACACTCGTTGGGATCCTGTCCTTCGAGGTAGACACGGCTTGAGAGACACTCGCTGGGACCCTACATTTAGTTTATTAAGTGAAAGTTCGGCTTGAGAGACACTTGCTAGCAGAGGTTGGATTAAAAGGGCTGTATAGGGGATCAACTCCCATATATGTATTGTTTGACAGTGTTGGGTGTGTGAGTGCTCCAAATTGCTTTTTTGTTATTATGATATGAAAATTATGACGATGTTACATTTCACTCCACATGGTGCATTAGCTTTAGATAGCTATAGAGATTACGGTTAAAATTGATATTTTACTCTCTGAGTCGAACGTTCACTGCTGTTCACTTTATTTTTCTAGGCTATAGGAGGAGACCTTTTTCAGAATAACCTGTTCCTTTCCTCGCAAGTTATGAAAAAATTACTTAATTGTATTATTATTATCTAAATTTGTAATTTAGAACTCCGCATGTACTAGTAGTAGCATTAATCCTATCAAAGACTGCATGAATTTAAGTTTTTTGTATTAACAAATGAAAATTTTTTAATGAGTTTTAAATAGTTTGTAAATGATGTAACAGGGTTGAGCTGGACTTCCCTAATTTTAGTTTCTGATAATTACTGGGCTAAGTTTGCCCGAAATAAAATTATAATAGTTTAATTTAAATTATTTTATATGCATATTGGGCCTAAATTGTGGGCCTGGTCATGGGTTTAAGAACAGTAAAGCTTACTACGAGTCTCGGGGGCTTTATGCCGGCCAGGTCCTAGTGCCGGTTCGGCCTATAGGTTGGATCGTGACAATATTAAAATTAAAGGAACTAAATTAAAATTTTTCTTAATAATAACTAGAAAGGAGACCAATATAGAGGAAAAAATCGAAGCAATTCTAATAATAATATCAAATATATTGTAAGTGTATGGAGACTTTAAAATACACTTTCAAATAGCTAGCTTTCATATCTAAAATTTGGGCAAAATAATCTTATATATAATAAATTTACAGGAAAAATACACTACTAAATTTACACTACTAAATTTACAGGAAAAATTATATAATAAAAAATTGATCTCATATATAAAATTTATTATAATCTTATATATATATAATAATCTTATAATTTATATAAGATTTCATATACTGCTATATAATTTGATGTGAATTTCCTAACTCATCTTAGATGGCTTTTTGGGTGTTCGGATCCTTTTGTTTGTTTGGGGCGGGCCTGTAAAATGGTTTAGCCATGGGCACCTTGTATGGGTGGATTAAGGCCCAATATATAATTGGGTTTGGATGGGCTCTTTCTGGATATAAGCCCTTTTTTGTCAATGAAATTTGTATCTCTTGATTTTTGTTCAAAAGTACATTATTTTAGTAGGGAATACGAAGAATATAGCAGTGTATGAAAATGGAATTGAACCATGCATATATTTATTGAGAGGTCCAAATTCATAGAAAGAAGTTGAATTGAAAACCCTTGACATTTACATGAAAAATTTAATGGCATTTAACATTTAAAAACATTTCATTTCATACTTTTAACTTTTAAAATGTGAAATTAAGCAAATATTACGATTCTAATTAGCATTAAGGAAAAATTAAATTAGTTGGGAGTTCTACTAAATGATTTTAGAAAATGTCAATGATTAATTTATGTATTTAATCTTTCTAAAATTATTAAATTATAAAAGTTAAAGTGTGAGATAGTACATTTTTAAAGTTGAGGATGTGACTAAACTCTTTAAATAAATGTCAGGATTAACATCCAGTCAAAGATTTTGCAGCATGCAAGAAGATGGGGGGCTTGCCTTTACCACTTCTGCATGTGGCATGTTTTTGTCTTTGATGACCAACTATATGGCCCTTATGAGTTTTGAGCCTCTTGATGATCCAATGTCCAGGCTTCATGCATTGCATATATAGCCCCTTTCACTCATGTCACTGTTACTGTTGGGATCAATTCTTTCTTTTTTCCCCCTTTTTTTTTAAGTAACTTTTATGTTGAATCATCTTCAAAAGCAACTTTGTGTGAAAGAAATCTTCATTGAGCTTTAAGCATTGTATCCTAACTATAGCTTTTGTGTCAAAGATCTTTAGTCTCTATCCATGAACTTAATTTTCTTTTTCTTTTTTAAGAGTACATACATTCATTCATGAGCAGTCTTGAAAATTCTACAGATTTGACAAGCTAGCTTGCAAGATGTAATAAGCTCAACAGTGGTTCTGCAAAACATATCAGCACTTATCTCTTACAAAATTCTCTTGTGGGTATCCCTTCCTTGTATTTGTGTTGTTTAATTAGGGGCTTTAGCTCCAATCCTTGCAGGTTTAACCCAAAAAGAAAAATCTCCTTTCCACATTAAAAGTAGGAAAATTTACAATTCGATCTTTAAATTTTATTTTATATTATACTTTAGTCTTTGAATTTTGAAATATTAATTATTTAGTCTTTAAATTTTACACTATATTATACTTTAATCTCTGAATTTTGAGAAATAAATTATTTAGTCCCTGTAATTTTAGCATCTTATGGATAAAATTATTGTGAATATTAAAATTACAAGAACTAAATTATTCTATATATTAAAATTAAAGGAACTAAATTATAAATTTTCCTTAATAATAATTATATATATTTCTAACAATCCAATTTTTCTAATAAATATATTTTATTTTTCTTTTATTGACCTGATAATCTATTGATATTTTATTCATGAATTTAAACTAATATTTTCACTATGGTAATTTTTGTTAAATAGGTATCATTTTGTTTTTCATATATTATTATTATTATTATTATTATTATTATTATTATTATTATTATTATCATTATCATTGTTGTTTTAAATTGAACGCAAAAATTTCAAAGAATTAAAAATTTGGACTTAAGTGAATAACTCATGAAATTTTAGGGACTAGCTATGTAATTAAAAGATAAAAAAACAAAAACTCCAAAACGCCGCGCAAAACCCCACGCTCTCTCCTTCTCTTTCTCCTCAACTCTCTCTCCTCCCTCTCGTTTTTCTTCTTGCCAGTGACCACTCCAACGTCGACCAGTCCACCTCCAGCAGCCACGGATGCCGGCCAAAGCTCCTCCAGCCATTGGAATGAATGTCGATACCATATTTTGGCCGATCCCCAGAATTAATAAACTCTGAAACCGATCCCCAATACTAAATCTCTCTGTGCTAGATAACCACATTTCCGATCTCTCCTCACAAGGAATTGAATCAATGCTAAGTCCTCACATCAGTCAAAGCCTTACCGGTCTATTAAATCACTCACCGATCTCTCAAACCCATTGTCGAATCTCCTGACCAGTCAAGTATATTCCTGATCTCAGTTGACAAACGAAATTGAACTAACACTAGATCCTTGTTACCATTTTTGTTGCCGATCTCCCTTTCAAAAGTTTAAGAATAATCAAAGGTTCCGTTCCGGTTTAATGATGATCCCGATCTTAAATGTTAAAGCCCAAATTTCTAATTTTAATCAAGTACCGATTTCATGCTCATTGTGTTTTCCGATCTCTCACACTTAGGTTAATAATCACTTTCAGTTATTTCAACATACTCAGACAACCAAGCGTTTAAATAATTTAGAAATCTTCCGATCACAACCATTCATCGAACAAAAAGGGCATTCCATTTCATTTCATTTCAAGAATTTGTACAAGTTATTCAGCTGGAGGATCACCCCCAGCCTGATCTACATCTTGTCCGTCCCTCTCTCACCCTCACCTCCTCCTCACTCTCCTCACCTTCATCATCGGAGCCAGGTTGGCCATCCAGAGAAGTCCTCCTCGTGGTAACGCTTCTGAGCTCGACCAGAGATCTCGTGAGCATTCACATAAGCGCCGCCACTCCAGTCACTATCTCTTCCTCTTTCACCTTGAGCTCCTCAGCAAGGTGAGCGAGTTGAGCAGCTTCATCGGCCCGGAGCGCTTGCACTTCTTCAAAAGCGTGAGCTTGCTCGGCCAGTTTGTCCTCATAAAACTTCATTCGCCCCTCAAGTTGAGATATGTAGCCCTGAGCGAATGAAAGTTGAGATCGGAGGGAAGCTGCCTCATGACCCATCCACTCGACCTCTTTACCCAGGCGATGCGCCTTCTCCCGTACGATGTGCTGGTTCACTGTGCACTCCACGCTCGTGCTCATGGATCGGTCGATATCATCAAGGTTATCTGGAGACAGCCTATCCCGATCTTCTCGGAGACAGATAGAAGACGCCAAGACCTTGGCGAAACCAGGATTTTCATGAACCGTACGATTCTTCTCCAGTGAGTGGACTAATACTTGGGCACCGCGGGAGATAGTTCTCACATTAGGTTGAGAAGGACCTTCTTCTGCGTTCGGAGCAACTGGAGGAGGTGGAGGCGGCTCTTCCCGGCGAGGAGGGGATCGGACCACCTGCGATCACGGCCCCGAAGGTTAAGACGAGCCTTCTTGTATTTCCTGCTCATGCTCAAGGCGTCAGATTTCTCAACTCGTTTCATCTCCCGTACCTTTCGCGAGATCTCCCTCTTTCGCTTCAGGCTCTCTTTGGAGGCTTCGCCGCTTGCCATACCTGCACAAAGAAAAGGTCAGTGAGATCGCTAAGGTCCTGAGATCTGAGATGTAGAAAATACCGATGCCGAGGTCGGAGAGCTGGAGCCCGCGATCTTCGCCGGTGATCACCAGATTGTCCAAAGGATGCGCTGGTCATCGTGCATCTAAACAGGAGAACTTCTCCCTAGCCGCTTGATCTTTCAGTTCCATCACCACGGCTCCCTCTTCCCTATTCAAAGCGAGATGCTTTCGGAGTCGAGGGACCTAGATGTAGCCAGCTTCATGGGAAACCCTCAAAACCGTTCGGAATTTTGCTCCTCAGAATAAAGAAACGATTCTTCAATTCTTCAGGGAGGAAGGCAAATCGGTAAAGAGTCCACAACGAGGCTTCGCTTGGAAAAACCAATATTCGTCATCCTTTCGACGAGACAGCCGGTGCAGTTCGGTAAATACTTTAGCCGTAGGATGGAGACCCTTGGCTCGACAGAGGCCCCTGAAAGCCACCAAGATCCGCCACGAGTTCGGGTGAACTTGGGCAATGCACACTTGGTGAAATTTTAAGACCTCCTTGAAGAAGTCATCTAGGGGAAACCGCAGACCGGCTTTCAATTATTCTTCGTAGACCATGATCATATCATTTTCTTCGAAGAAGTGATCGGCACGAAGATCGCCGTGGCATTTAATTAGCTCGCATTTAGTCGCCGAATGTTGTATTCTTGGCTGAACGACTGCAGATCGGTTTCTTGAAGGACCGATGGCAGCTCGTCCAGGGGAAGGTTCTCTCTCCCTAAAGAAGGCGCATGCCTTGATAATGTCGCTTGTCCCGTAGCCGAACGAGACCCTAGGAGGTTCAGTCGCGCTGGCCCCGACTACCTCTACCTCATCGGACGACCACGAGAACTGAATAGAAGGAGGGCTCGTAGCTCTCTGACCTTCGGCACCGCTCATTTTCAAAGGAAATAAAGATTTTAAACTAAAAGAAAGATCAAAGCCCTTACCGGAGTCTGATCGGTGTCGGAGGAACTTGAGAAAATGAGAGGATTGTGGGGTTGTTCGCGAGAGACTGAAAATGACATAAGAGAGCGAATGGCTGGCCCCTCCTCTATTTATACTCATCTGAGCATTTAATGCTCACTCTGCCCTAGGCGGCGCATCGGTTAACGGGATTCGCCAGCTGTTCTGACACGTCTCACGTATATTCCCAGATCGGTTATTAATAGAGCGGCAGATCCAGGTGTTTCGAATTACGGATCGGATAAGTGTCATTCAGGTAAAGAACTAGATCGGATAATCACATTAGAGATCGAAAAATAATCAATGCAATAATAATAAGATGATAATCGACAAAATAAAGTCTTTATTTTCAAAAGATCGGATTACATCATTTGGGCGATCTCTAGGGATCGGATTACACTAAAATTGGATTACATAATTTCTGTGATCTCTAGAGATCGGATTACATTGAAAACAAAATATATCATTTTGGCGATCTCTAGGGACCGGAATGTCACATTGTGACTGATCCAAAGGGGTGTCACCGACCAGAACCGAGGCGCTGTCGGAACACCCAATGTGGAGGAAAGCCGCTGTCGGAATACCCAATGTGGTGAGAAACCGAATAAACTTGGAAGAGCAACCGTCAAGGGTCGGCAGAACATCGGCAATTTGCTCGGCCAAAATCGGTTCGCCGATTATGACAGTTGAACGACTCGAGATTGGCACAATCGAGGTTCGCAATCCAGATCGGTTAATTGATTCAGTTCTCTTACCATCATCAGATAAGGTCATCACGATTATTCGATCACCAGGGTCATGAGTTTTCAGTCGGGGAATAAAAAGGCCCATCGAAAAAAGATCAAAAACCACAATCCTCGCCGAACAATCGCGAACGATCACTTAATAACTAGAATAGGAAAGTAAAGAAGAAAAGAGGAAAATCGGATAGAGAAAGTTTTTGGGTCAGGAGGTATATATAGGGGGAAATCAAGCATTTATTGCTACAGCGTAAAACGGCTGACGCCGAATCGAGGAATTAATGCTTTGACCGACCGCCCGTTAAGGGAAGTATTGGAATAATAGAGATCAGAAGAGGGGAGATCGGTATGAAAGATCGGAGAAGGGCCATGTTAAGAAGATCGAAAAGGAAGAGAGAGCAGAAAACAAAAAGGCGCCTACTGCCGTCACCATAATCAGAGCCGAGGTAGTTAAAGCAGTGCCAGGTAAAATCTCAACCGCACGCCCCGTAATCGCCTACATTTCGACATGCGACGCCAGATCTACACAGACATCCTAATCTCCACCATTGATCCAACTTGTAAGGACGAGCTCAGAGCCCTTGGATCAAAGAAGAAGACGACAAAACCAGCGTCTTTCACTCCTAGCCCTTGGATTGCCCCGGACAAGAGAATTTAGGGCCGCTGACAGGAGGAAGAAGACAAATATTCTGAAGTGGATCTCGGCCATCTGGTCTGATTCTCTTTAATTCTTGAGCTTAGGATTATGTCCCTTGAAATCTTGACCCTCCATCTCCCTTAAGATAGATCCTGACCCTTCAAGGGGAACACCCGGTCCCTATAAATACCTGCATGAAAAACTGTTCAAGGGACGAAAAAATAGAAAAAGGGTAGTGACCATAGTGGAAGAACTCTGAAACTTAATTCAGCCATACTGCTATTGTAGCTTTCATAAGAAAAACTTTGGAAACCGCTTCTCAAGTGTTTTCTTGCAAAGGGATTTTGAATACCGAAATTCTTCATTTTCGGACTGCTTCATTATCCTGTGACACTCTCACTTTCTGTCTTTGTTATCTTCTATTTCCATTCATATTGTCCAAGCTCAACTCCATTCAAGCTTGGTTATTTTGACCTGTTTACATTTTAACAAAGAATCCTTCATTCCGAGGCGAGCCTTAGTCCTCCAGCTATCAACCTGCAGTCCTGTTACATTCTGTGATCCCATAGTTAGTTTAATAGATTCGACTCCCTACAGGTGAGTGCTATATCGTTATTTTATCAAATGTTCTTCTTTATTCACGTATTTCATTTATTCTTTTTTTGTTTGTAATTTTCACCAAGTTTATACTATATTTTAAACACGAAGACGGTTATTCTTGAGTTTACTTCTTTGTTAATCAGCCTATTCTTTGATTAAGCTTCATTACTTCTTAGCACAGGAGTTCTGGTCCCGAATAGCGTAGAAGTAACTAAACAAAATGTAGGTAACGACAACTTAAAAGTCCTTTTATAATGATAAAAGGTCTAAATAATAAGACAGGGAAATGGTGAAGCCGAATCACTAGAAAAATTCAATAGGTCATTAGGCAAGACGTCATAAGACAAAATGAAACCAAACATTGGATAACTAAATAGAATAGATCGGGCATTAATAAGTATTGGTAAGGTGACCACATGGGAGGTCGGTAAATTCAGTCTTGTATCCCCCGTCTAGTCACAAGGTATCAATTTGTGAAAAGAAGCCTTATTCCCAGCACCTTTGAATGCCAGAATCCTTAGCTTTAGGCTCTTATGACATGTAGCTGAAATTAAGATTCGGAAGACCGAAAAAGTCCCTTTCAAGCTCCTGTTAATTTAAAAGAGATCGGAGGAGAGTGCTAATCCGATTCTCAACGTAAAATTCCAATAGATATTTAAAAGAGATCGGAGGAGAGTTCTTACCCGATTCTCAGCTCAAAATTTTAATAAGTACTTAAAAGAGATCGGAGGAGAGTTCTTATCTGTTTCTCGATCTAAAATTTCCATAAACATTTAAAAAGAGATCGGAGGAGAGTTCTTATCCGATCTTCGAGCTAAAATTTTAATAAATACTTAAAGGAGATCGGAGGAGAGTTCTTATCCGATTCTCAATCCTAAATTTTAAATACTTCAAAAGAGATCGGAGGAGGGTTCTTATCCAATCTCCACTCAGAATTTTAATAAATATTTAAAAGAGATCGGAGGAGAGTTCTTATCCGATTCTCATATTAAATTTTAAGCTGTACGCAAAATAATCCCAAAACCAAAAATGATATGCAATGTCAATTCACTGAGGTTGTCTCATTTACTTATGTATCTGGGTAATCCAAATTTAGTGAAAAATCAAATATTCCTTTGGTCAAAAGGATTAACATTTCCATTCAAGCCCTCCTAACTAATGCAAAGTTAAATCTACTTACCCTTATTAAGGGACGAGGTGGGGTGCCTAACACCTTCCCCACCCGTTTACGGACCCCGAACCTAGAATCTCTGCCTTGAAGTGGTTTCATTTCAATTTATCTTCATAAACGGTTTCCTTTAATTTCCCTCAAAATTAAAGTGGCGACTCCTCACTCTTTCCCACTTCGGTGAGGGTTCGTTCAGGCGACCGCAAAACACCTTGCGACAGCTTGGCGACTCCACTGGGGATACTTGAGATTTAACCCCGGTCTAGAGGTCCAAAAGTAGATTTAATTTTTCAATCAAATTATAGTTAGGTGGGCTCACCCAGCAATATTTTATGTGTTAATTTTTTTTTATTCCTACTAACTGTTCCGCTTGTTTTGCTTATTTTATTCCCTACAGTGCCCTTCGTTTCGAAAAAAAAGGAAAAAGGAAAAATGGGAAGAATAAAATCCCCCTGAATTGGGAAGAGGTAAAGGTGTCCCTTCACACACTGAACACTCACACGATGTCCTCACACACTTCAGCCCTATACCCGGGCTTTCTTATCCTTTTAGGAAAGTAGGAGGGGGGTCATGTAGCGGTACCCGTGGGTTTTACCCCGTTAGTATCCGTGAAGGCTTCTGCTCAGATTGAAACTCGTTCTATCCACTGTGATACTCGTGGAATTTTCCCGATAATGTCATGGTTATAGAATGGGGCTCACTGCTGATGAGGGGCAATTTGGGAACCTGTGGCTTTTAGAAAATTAGACCTTGAGCTAAACTATCACAATAGCTGAAAGCCGTAGTAAGCTACCTTATAAGATAGAACTATCCAATTAGGTAGCACTCATCCGGTATCAGGAATCTCCCTATGCTATGACAAAAGGGGCATACTTACTCTTACCATATTCTATTTATTTTACTTTGTTCTTACTTTTAAGGGTAATCTTGAATCATATTGTTAAGAAAACCTGCACATTTTCCTACTCTGATAAATGTGTAGGTACCACTCTGCCAATAATATAATACAAGATTACCTGAATTTATCCTGCTAACGAGTTTTTCCGCAGGCATCACCAAACCAAAAGTCTGTAAAAAGGATAGGCAGCATTTATATCATGGCATCCTCGAGTCATCGCGAAGAAGTTCGTAATGCTAAACTTTGGTCCAAATCAACTCATACCCAAAGACTTCGCAAAATGATGTTTCCAAGGCACATGCTAGCTTACTACCTTCATGGGATCTCAATAAAATTGAGGTTAGAATGAACAGCCTCGAGGGTCTGTCTAATGGTTGGAAGTCGCTTCCTGATCAGGTCAAGGCACGATTTGAAAAGAAGTACGGGAGGATTGCAACCCTAATGCGAGTCAAGGTCCAAATCCCGACATTAAAGGCCATGTTGTCAGTTTGGAGTCCTAAGTACGGGGTATTCTCTTTCAATGACATTGATACAGTTCCCACTATGGAAGAATATCAGGCATTACTAGAGATTCCTTATTCAACATAGAATCGGATCTACCTACACCTTGAGCATAGACAGACCTGGAAACGATTAACACATTTGTTGGGTATTCCTTCGGAGGAAGCAAAGTCAAAAGAAACTATCAAAGGGAACACGCATGGATGGTACTGGACCTACCTCGAAAAGCGGTTAGATCAATACCTCCAAGAGAAACGGTGGGATCAAGCTTCAGTAGCACTCGCATTGGGAATCTATGGCCTGATTTTGTTCCCGGGCCCATTAGGAATCATAACCTGCAGCACGGTGGAAGTATTCTGGGCAGTAGAAAGGCAGGAGGTCAATCCGATACCGGCAATTCTTGCGGAGACCTTATTAACCCTTACCTACTGCAGACAACAGGGCAAAGGGTCCATTAAGTGTTGTTCTCAATTATTATATCTCTGGATTATCAGTCACATATGTCCTGTGGAGACAAAGGGATTGACTTGGTACCTTGACCAGCCTCCCATCGAGAAGATGACCCGGTTAGTGATCAGTCCGAAGAATGAACAGCAGAGGCGGGAATAGATTTTGAGTTTCAATAGCCATGATTATTGTTGGAGGAAGCTGTGGGCGTCAGGCCAATCCGTTTTGATCAACACGGGAGGTAATCAGTCGGTGTCCCTAATCGGAGTAACCGGATACACAAGTTACACTCCGGCATTGGTAATGAGGCAGTTTGGCTCAACACAGTCCAGAATCGACATTGAAGAATACCACCAAGGTCATTTCTACCATGAGCTCAAGGAAGAGGAAGGGTTGAAAATGGCTCGCAGATCCTGGGAAAACATCTCTCTGATGGAAAGGTCGCCTAAAGGTCCAAATGCCACACGCGATTATCTTGAATGGAGGGCTGACAGGGACCGAGAACACTCAACTGTAGAATTCGAAGACAGCGACCCTCGCCAGAACATCCTAGCTGATAACCGTCTGGCTGACTCACTACGAAAGGCAAATACCGAGAACTCACAACTGCAAGAACAAACAAAACAGTTGGAAGACCAACGGCAGAGCCTTAAAAGAAAGGTGAGAAGACTCAGGGAAGAGGCAAGGGCTGAAAAGATGGGGTTCGAAGAGCAAAAGGTACGGTGGGAAAAGGAAAAAGACTCTCCAAGCCGAGGTAAAAGAAGTGGAAGTGCAATAGTAAGCTTCAGGAAAAAATGAAATACCAAGAAATACTCGTTGAAGAGTATAAACAAGAAAACAAAAAGAAGAAGCTCGAAACAGGCACTACTCATCAACGATATTCTGAAAGAGTGTGCTAAGGAAAGGAAAGAGAAGGAAAAACAAGCTGCTCTCTATCAAGAGCTGAAAGAGAATGTTGACCAGCTGGAGAGAACGATAGCACAGGGAAAACAAGAGCTATTACCTGAATCTGAGTATGCTCTGAAAGCATTCAACCCTGCCAAACAAGAAGAAAGGATATATGAGTATATCAGAAAATGCCATCTCATTATAAAGAACCTCCCAGAGCCTAGGCCAATGTAAAGAATACGGTGTACGAATTATTCAGTTAATGAAATGATTTTTGGACCATTGTTTAGCAAATTTGTGAATGAATAATATGACTCCCGTAGGAACTTCCTCGCTAGGGTTATGTGAAAAATTGAGTGCGCTATATGGACAGGTATCATAAATGCGCATTCAATCCAGTCATTCACGGTCAGACTATCGAACGATGCCATGATAAAGTTAATGCAATCATCCTTTCGCAAATTTCATTTTGGCTCCCAAACGCCACTGTATCCTTCGTCCGGACCAGGACTTTTAGTTCTATTTTACAAAATTCAAAATTCATTAAATATGTATGGCTCAGTTGATGTGGCATCACTTAGATTGGTTCCCGATGTGGTGGTGCCGCCCAAGTTCAAGGTCCCTGATTTCGACAAGTACACTGGGAATTCAGACTGTATTCACTTGGCCACCTATATCACCAAGATGTTCGCGCCCGACAGAGGACGCATGCATCGCTGGTCCACTTCTTTCATGAGAGCCTCTCGGCCTTTGAGGTGGTGTATTCGGGGCTGACAGAGCAAGTGCGGTCCCGAAGGATTTAGCCGATGCCTTCCTAAGGCAAGACAAATTTAACTACGATGTGGCCCCGACAAGGAGAGATCTTCAAAACCTGGTGAAGAGGGACAGGGAAGGCTTCAAGGAGTATGCCCAGAGATAGAGAGAAATGGCGGCAGTAAGCACACCCTCCTGGATCGACAATGAGTCAGCTCTCTGTTTATCGAGACTTTGAAAGCTCCCTACTTCAACTTGATGATTGGAAACACTTCCAACAGCTTCTCTGACATCATCCAGGCCGGTGAAAGAATAGAGGCCAACTTAAGAATGGGGCGATTGCAGGAGTTGGCTGAGAATCCTGCAAAGAAGACTGCCAATTTTGGCAAGAAAAAAGAGGGTGATGTGCATTCCATCACCCGGCAGAATAATTACTCCCCACTTTCCAAAAATAACTATCGGCCATATCCTTTACATCATAGCCAAACCATCGCAAACATTCCACCTCCTTTTCCTAATTATCCACACCCACGCCCACAATATCCCCCACCTACAAATTACCAACCAAGACCACCACAAAGCAACCCAAGACCCCCAAGAAACCCTGATCCACCTCTTCCCCTCCCACTCAATGAAATATACCGATACCTTGTCGGTATAAACCAAATTGTACCAGTTCCCCTAGACCCAATTCAGCCTCCATATCCTGTGGTATGATGCCACCGCCTGTGAATATCATGGAGGAGCACAAGGGCATTCAATCGATAACTACGGGCACTCAGAGGAGAGTGCACGCTTAATCCGAAATGGGTGGTTGAAGATTGAGGGAAATGGTTCCTCCCCAATGTTACCTCAAACCCATTGCCCAACCATAATGGGTAATGGAGTAAATATGATAGAGCCGATGGAGAGAGGTTGGCACCAGAGGTGGATGAGTTAGTTCTCACTTTGAGGAAATTTTTGCCATGGCAATGAGTGAAGGTTATCTCTCGCCTCGTGTATCCGAATCAGAAAAGGCACGGATGTCCTTACCATGGAGGGGCAGTAATCATGAGTTACAAGATCGTATGGATTCCGCCAAGAGGTATGTAATTTGTCCCTCAAAATTTTAAGATGCCAAAGGAGATCAAAAGTGGAGGGCGAAGTAAATACCGCTGTGTTTGGCCAAAATACCTATACCTCCAACCCTAGATTAACCTACTGTCCCCCAATCCCCAAAGAGCCTCGCCAAGATGCTATCCGAGCCCCATCTCACTCCTGTTACCAACACCCACGCCATACCTTGGAACTACAATTTCCAAGTCTTCACCCAAGGAGCGCTACAAGACATCGCCTCCTAATCTTGCCTCACCTCCAACACCACCAAAACCATGTTTTACTCCTCATGAGCATTTTAGAATGACTTATGGGACCTACCACCAGATACTCCCGAACTAATCCTCAACCCGTCACTACCACAAAATCCTCTCGCTGAGCAAGAAGTAGAGTTTGAAAAGATAGTAGGGCAAATCCAAGCATCCAGTTTTGTTACTTTCTAAGAGAGATAGACCGCGTTTAAGGCACAATAAAGCTCGCACGTGATGTGAAATGTAAGGGTTGTATAGTAGCCAAGGTACTTATCGACAACGGATCCGCTCTCAATGTCGCCTAGTGCTACCTTGGCTAGGCTGCCGCTGACCAATCAGATATATGTCAAAGTGCTATGGTAGTAAGAGCCTTTGACGGTACAAGAAGAGAAGTCCTGGGAGACATTGACTTACCACTTCAAATCGGCGCATGTACCTTCAACGTCACATTCCAGGTAATGAATATTGAGCCAGCCTACACTAAGTTGTTGGGAAGGCCGTGGATCCATTTCGCAAATGCTGTTCCTTCAACTTTGCATCAGAAAATAAAGTACATCATGGACGGCAAAATCATCACGGTGAAAGGAGAAGAAGCCATATTAGTCACCAAGCCACAATCACTTCCCTACGAGAAGTCAAGAGTCGTTGGAAAGTTCTTTCCAGGCCCTCGAATTACAAGACACCGGGAAGGAGGGGGCTATGGCTATGGTGGCCAAAGTAATGTCAAGAAATGGGTATCAAGAGGGCAAAGGCTTGGGGACCGCTTTGCAAGGAATCGTGGAACCAATATCGACTATCCAGAAGGTAGGCCGTTACGGATTGGGTTATGAGGAGGATGCCCTTATGGATGGGCGATTCTGGATGAGGAATAGACTTCGGGATCAGAGGTTTGACCGAAAAATGGGAAAAAGGGAGGTAGTCCCGCGGATCACAGACGTCTTCACTAAACCGGTCATCGAAAATCCGGCAGAGGTAGAAGAATCACCGATGAACCATCCATCGACGCCATCCACCTAGATTCCTTATATGAGGCTCGGTCTCGCCAATAGCCGAGGGCAAGAGTTGGACAACTTGACTACAGAGGACATCCCCTGCACTCAATTTCGAGTAAAGTACCTTTGGTTATCTACACTTGATCATTTTGTCCATGGTGGCAAGTGTAACATCAGAATGGACCCTTTTCTTATGACATAAATTTTTAATGAATTAATAGCGCATTTATTTCCAAATCCTTTTATGCTCTCCATTTGAATTCCATCTTTATAATATATTCTATTTTCGCTCATTCAGACCTTTCATCTAACACCTAATAATCCAATAGACTCAGATTCCTCCGTTAATTTTGAAATCCCATAACCGCCATTACTTCAAGCGATTCTAAGGTGGAGCTCACAGAGGAAAGCAATGAAAGGATGAACCTTCCTCGTGCCTTATGGAGATGAAACACGCACTACAAACTTAGGCACTAAGAAGTAAAGAGGGAACTTAAGGTTGTGGAGAGTGAGGAATTGGGAGATATGATCAGTTTGCTCAGAGAATTCTTGGACGTATTTTCCTGGAGCTATGATGATATGGTTGGTCTAGACCCCCAGTTAGTAACGCACAAAATTCCCCTAATTCCAGGGACAATCCCGGTGAAGCAGAAGTTAAGAAGAATGAATCCTGACACATTGCTCAAAGTTAGAGATGAAGTCAAGAAACAGTATGACGCTGGGTTCCTGGAAGTAGTCAAGTATCCCCAGTGGATAGCTAACGTTGTCCTGGTAATGAAGAAAGACGGAAGAGTTAGGGTGTGCGTTGACTACATGGATCTTAATAAGGCAAGCCTAAAGATGATTTCCCTCTCCCTCACATTTATGTGTTAGTAGATAATGCTGCGGGATTAGGCAGATGTTCGTGTATAGATGGGGCATCAGGGTATAATCAAATCCCAATGGATGAGAGGGATAAGGAGAAAACCGCTTTTATCACTCAATGGGGAGTATTTTGCTATCGGGTCATGCCCTTCGGGCTGAAGAATGCTGGTGCCACCTACCAACGCGCTATGGTCACATTATTTCACGATATGATGCATACAGAGGTGGAAGTATATATGGATGATATGATCATTAAATCAAAGGGGGAAGAAAGCCACGTGCATGTGATGAGAAGAGTATTCGAGAGACTCAGGAAATATCAGCTGAAACTAAACCTTACCAAATGTGTGTTCGGAGCTAAATCTAGGAAATTATTGGGATTCATAGTAAGCGAGAAGGGAATAGAAGTTGATCCAGACAAGGTTCGAGCCATTCAAGAGATGCCATCCCCAAAAACAGAAAGGGAGGTGCTAGCTTTCTGGGAAAGTTGAACTACATCTCGAGATTTATTTCCAATCTCACCTCTAAGGCCGAGCCTATCTTTAGACTTCTCCTAAAAATAACACCACTCAATGGGATTCGGTTTGCCAAGAAGCTTTGAGAAAATCAAGCAAAGATCTTTCAAACCCACCAAGATTGGTTCCACCTGTGGCGGGAGGCCTCTCGATCCTCAGATATGGCAGTCCAACAGAACTCGACGGGATGTGTTTTGGGACAACATGACGACACTGGCCGAAAAGAGAGGGCTATCTATTACCTGAGTAAAAAGTTCAATGATTGTGAGTCAAGGTACTCTTTCTTAGAAAAGACTTGCTGCGTTAGCTCGACAAAGAAACCGCCTCAAGCACTACATGTTGAATCACAAGACATGGCTCATCTCCGTGATGGATCCTATCAAATATGTATTCGAAAGCCCATTCGTGCAAGCAGATAGCCAAGTGGCGTTATACTCTCCCAATATGAAAAATTCTATATGACACGGAAGGCGGTGAAAGGAAGCGTGATCGCTGATCTCCTAGCAGAAAATCCTATCAAGGATTATGAAGCACTGGATTTTGAGTTCCCTGATGAGCATATTAATGAAGTAGATCGCGAAGAAGAGGGGCCACCGATGTATGGGAAATGTATTTCGACGAGCCGCAATTTGTCCTAGAATGGAATTGAGTCGTGTTGATATCCTGATGGAAAACACTTTTCGATAGCCGTCAAGTTGAGATTTGATCGCACCAACAACGCCGCAGTATCACGGCTTGTGTGATGGGTCTACAGGCGGCCATCGAAATGAAAATCAGGAAGTTGAAGGTACATGGAGACTCAGCCCTGATCATTTATCAAGTCAAGGGGGAATGGCAAACTAAGGATCCTAAACTAATTCCATATCAGAAGTACTTACTGGAGCTGATTAAGAAATTCGAAGAAATCTCTTTCACTCACCTTAGTAGAGACAAGAATCAATTTGCTGATGCCTTAGCTACTCTAGTTATGGCTCAAATCAAGAGGGTCGATGATTCAGATATTGAAGATTAAAGCAAGAAGTGAGCCAAAGATATTGCTTCATGATTGAGGAAGAACTCGACGGTAAACCTTGGTATCATGACATCCTGGTCTACATCAGAACCAGAGAATTCCCTCCAGGGGCCAACAGAAACGAAAGAAGAATGATCCGAAGATTAGCATTGGGATACTTCCCCAGTGGAGAAACCCTATACAAGAGAAGCTCCAACGGCGAATTGTTGAGATGTGTGGATGCAAAGGAGGCAAAGAAAATCCTTTTCGAGACGCATGAGGGAAACTGTGCAACCCATGCCAATGGGCACATGATGGCTAAGCAAATCATGCGACGGGGATATTTTTGGACTACAATGGAAAAGGATTGCATCGAGTATTTTCGAAAATGCCATAAGTGTCAAATCTATGCAGATCCGATAAATGTGCCGCCTCACAAATTGTTCAACCTCGCCTCACCATGGCCTTTTGCAATGTGGGGCATCGATGTGATTGGTCCCATCAACCCTAAGGCGTCCAATGGGCATGATTTATCCTAGTAGCAATCGACTATTTTTCTAAGTGGGTCGGGCCACGTTATACGCCCATATCACGAAGAACACGCTTTCTCAAATTCTTCGTAAGCAACATCATCTCGCGCATGGTCTCCCCAATGAAATCGCCATCGACAACGCTAAGAATCTCAATGGTCCAAGATTCGTAAATTATGTGATCAATACAAAATCCGACACCTCAATTCCTCCCCATACCGTCCCCAGATGAATGGAGCGGTGGAAGCTGCAAACAAAAATCTCAAGAGGATAATCTGAAAAATAACGGTCATGTATAGGGATTGGCATGATATGCTTCCCTACGCTCTCCACGCATACTGGACTTCTATAAGAACCTCGACCGGGGCAACTCCATACTCACTGGTTTACGGGATGGAAGCGGCATCACCTATTGAAGTTGAAATTCCTTCCCTAAGGATTTTGAAGGAATCGTGGATTGATGAGTCGAATGGATCCCAAGGTTGGATCGCTTAAACTTGGCCGGATGAGAAAAGGTTAGCAGCAGCATGTCATGGGCAGTTATACCAGATGAGAATGGCTAGAGCATTTGACAAAAGCGTTCGCCCACGCGAATTCCAACCCGGGGACCTAGTTCTGAAGAAAGTGCTGCCGAATCAAAACGATCCCCGGGGCAAATGGTCACCAACCTACGAGGGACCCTATGTGATTAAAAAGGCATTTTCTGGAGGAGCCTTGATCTTGACCCACATGGACGGTGAAGAGTTTCCGAGACCTGTGAATACTGACACCGTCAAGAGATACTATGCCTAAAAAAAAAAAAAAAAAAAAGTAGGAGTAAAAACCCGAAAGGGCGCTCTTAGCAAAATGTGTGAAAGAAGGCAAAACCTAAGGGGCGCTCAGAAATGAGTGAAGGATGAAAACCCAAAAGGGCGCCAAAGAGCCAAAAAAAATGTAAACAAAAAAAAAAAAAAGAAAAAATCTAGGGGTGAAAACCCGAAAGGGCAACCCAAGAACCAAAAGGGAGAAATAAGGAAAGAAACATGAGACCGAGAAGGGAAATAAACCGTCGTGACATGAGGCTTCAGAGAACTTGAAATAATGGCAGTTAAGGGATTTCAAAGCCAGCCACAAGGAATATGTGAGATCTATCCTTGTACCCTTCTTCTTTGAAACTCTATCTTTGTTTTTATTAAAACCGTAATAAAGTCATACTTCATTCCCTATGCTTCTATCTTTCCCTTATATTTATTCTTTAACATTATCCTTCCGCAATCTCAAGTATCTAATGCGTCACAATCATTTAAAATTTTTGCCATAAGATTAGGATTTAACAATTGATAACCTCACATACTTTACTATGAGATTTTCAGGAATAACCAGAAAAGGGTACACAAAAGGAAAATAGGATGAAAACCCAAAGGCATCCTAGAAGCGCAAAAAAAAAAAAAAAAAAAAAAACTAGAGTTGAAAACCCAAAGGGCATTTCTAGTCATATAGATGAAGGGGAAGTGAAAACCAAGGGCGCTGGGAAAAAGTCGAAAATGTAAGAAGGGAATTTGAAAAGTGGGGTCATAGGTCAAGTCTTGCAACTCCCTCCATTGATCTTTGGCCTTGGGTTTCATAAGTACACTTCATTGGGGAAGAACTTTGTGTTCGGATTAGGCTTACTTTGTAAGTGCAATTTAAGTTTCTGTTATCAACCTCTGGTTCCTTGATCTAAGTTGATTTTAATTTCTGCAATATTTATTTCCTCGTTATCAACCTCTCGGTTCCTTGATCTAAGTTGATTTTAATTTCCGCAATTTAAGTTTCTCGTTATCAACCTCCGGTTCCTTGATCTAAGTTGATTTTAATTTCCGCAAATTTTATTTCTCGTTATCAACCTCTCGTTCCTTGATCTAAGTTGATTTTAATTTCCCGCAAATTTTATTTCCGTTATCAACCTCTGGTTCCTTGATCTAAGTTGATTTTACTTTGTAAGTGCAATTTAAGTTTCCTCGTTATCAACCTCCGGTTCCTTGATCTAAGTTGATTTTAATTTCTCGCAATTTTTATTTCCTCGTTATCAACCTCTCGGTTCCTTGATCTAAGTTGATTTTAATTTCCCGCAATTTAAATTTCTTATCAACCTCTCGTTCCTTGATTTAAGTTGATTTTAATTTCGCAATTTAAGTTTTTTATCAACCTCTGGTTCCTTGATCTAAGTTGATTTTAATTTCCTCGCAATTTAAGTTTCGTTATCAACCTCGGTTCCTTGATCTAAGTTGATTTTAATTTCCGCAATTTAAATTTCGTTATCAACCTCCTGCCTTGATCTAAGTTGATTTTAATTTCCGCAATTTAAGTTTCCTGTTATCAACCTCCGGTTCCTTGATCTAAGTTGATTTTAATTTCTCGCAATTTAAGTTTCGTTATCAACCTCCTGCCTCGATCTAAGTTGATTTTAATTTCCCCGCAATTTAAGTTTCCGTTATCAACCTCTCGTTCCTTGATCTAAGTTGATTTTAATTTCCGCAATTTACATTTCGTTATCAACCGCCGTTCCTTGATCCAAGTTGATTTTAATTTTCTAATGTTTTAACTCATGTCGATCTCTAGGTCACTAACTTAGGTATGCCTTAGTTCCCTAACTGAACACCTAATCGCCCAAAATATGGTTCAATCTTTACATAATTCCTACACGGAAAATTTTCCCTTTAATAGAAATTATGTAAAGAGGGGCACCGTCGACATCATATTTTGGCCGATCCTGCACTAATAAACTCAAATCGATCCTAGTACTAAATCTCTCTGTGCTAGATAACCACATTTCCGATCTCTCCTCACAAGGAATTGAATCAATGCTAAGTCCTCACATCACCAAAGCCTTACCGGCCTATTAAATCACTCACCGATCTCTCAAACCCATTGTCGAATCTCCCGACTACCAAGTATATTCCTCGATCTCATTGACAAACGAAATTGAACTAACACTAGATCCTTGTTACCATTTTTGTTGCCGATCTCCCTTTCAAAAGTTTAAGAATAATCAAAGGTTCCGCTCCGCTTAATGATGATCCCGATCTTAAATGTTCAAGCCCAAATTTCTAATTTTAATCAAGTACCGATTTCATGCTCATTGTGTTTTCCGATCTCTCACACTTAGGTTAATAATCACTTTCGCTTATTTCAACATACTGCATAATCAAGCGCTTAAATAATATAGAAATCTTCCGATCACAACCATTCATCGAACAAAAGGGCATTCTATTTCATTTCATTTCAAGAATTTGTACAAGTTATTCACCGAGGATCACCCCACCGATCTACATCTTGTCCGTCCCCTCTCTCACCCTCACCTCCTCCTCACTCTCCTCACCTTCATCATCTGGAGCCAGGTTGGCCATCCAGAGAAGTCCTCCTTAGGGTAACGCTCGAGCTCGACCAGAGATCTCAATGAGCATTCACATAAGCGCCACCACTCCACCATTATCTCTTCCTCTTTCACCTTGAGCTCCTCAAAGAAGGTGAGCGAGTTGAGCCTTCATCGGCCCGAGCGCTTGCACTTCTTCAAAAGCGTGAGCTTGCTCGCCGCTTTGTCCTCATAAAACTTCATTCGCCTCGTTGAGATATGTAGCCCCGAGCGGATAAAAGTTGAGATCGGAGGGAAGTCGCCTCATGACCCATCCTCTCGACCTCTTTACCCAGCGATGCGCCTTCTCCCGCATGTGTCAAGTTCACCAGCACCCCACGCTCGTGCTCATGGATCGGTCGATATCATCAAGGTTATCTCGAGACACCTCATCCCGATCTTCTGAGACAGATAGAGGATGCCAAGACCTTGGCGAAACCAGGATTTTCACGAACCGCACGATTCTTCTCCAAAGGAGTGGATTAAGACTTGGGCACCGGAGATAGTTCTCACGTTAGGCTGAGAAGGACCTTCTTCGCTCGAGCAACCGGAGGAGGTGGAGGCGCTTCTTCCTCGCGAGGAGGGGATCGGACCACTTCGCGATCACCATTCCCAAGGTTGAGATGAGCCTTCTTGTATTTCCCGCTCATGCTCGGGCGTCAGATTTCTCAACTCGTTTCATCTCCTCGTACTTCCGGGAGATCTCCTCTTTCGCCTCCGGCCTCCTTGGAGGCTTCGCGCCGCCATACCTACACAAAGAAAAGGTCATGAGATCGCTAAGGTCCCGAGATCCGAGATGTAGAAAATACCGATGCCGAGGCCTGAGAGTCGAGCCCACGATCTTCGCCGGTGATCACCGTATTGTCCAGCTGATGCAGCTGTCACACCGCATCTAAACAGAGAACTTCTCCTAGCCGCTGATCTTTCGCCTATCACCACGGCTCCTCTTCCCTATTCAGAGCGAGATGCTTCGGTGTCGAGGGACCTAGATGTAGCCAGTTTCGTGGGAAACCCTCGAAGCCGTTCGTAATTTTGCTCCTCATAATAAAGAAACGACTCTTCCAATTCTTCAGGGAGGAAGGCAAATCGGTAAAGAGTCCACAACGAGGCTTCGCCTGGAAAAACCAATATTCGCCATCCTTTCGACGAGACAAATGGCAGTTCGGCAAATACTTTAGCCGTAGGATGGAGACCCTTGGCCAGCAGAGGCTCTCGAAGCCACCAAGATCTGCCACGAGTTCGGGTGAACTTGGGCGATGCACACTTGGTGAAATTTTAAGACCTCCTTGAAGAAGTCGTCTAGGGGAAACCACAGACCGGCTTTCAATTGTTCTTCGTAGACCATGATCATATCGCTTTCTTGAAGAAGTGATCGCACGTAAGATCGCCGTGGCATTTAATTAGCTCGCATTTAGTCGCCGAATGTTGTATTCTTGGTCAACGATCGCAGATCGTTTCTTGAAAGACCGATGGCACTCCGCCCAGTGGAAGGTTCTCTCTCCTCAAGAAGGCGATGCCTTGATAATGTTGCTTGTCCCAGAGCCGAACGGAGACCCTAGGAGGTTCAAAGTCGCGCGCTGGCCCGACTACCTCTACCTCATCGGACGACCACGAAGCGAATAGAAGGAGGGCTCAGAGCTCTCACCTTCGACACCGCTCATTTTCAAAGGAAATAAAGATTTTAAACTAAAAGAAAGATCAAAGCCCTTACCGAGTCCGATAGGTGCTCTGAGGAAAAAATGAGAGTATTTCTGGTTGTTCGCGAGAGACTAAAAATGACATAAGAGAGCGAATGGTTGGCCCTCCTCTATTTATACTCATCCGAGCATTTAATGCTCACTCGCCTAGGCGCGACTGCTAATCGGATTCGCTAGTCGTTTCGACATCGCCTCACGATATTCCCAAGATCGGTTAATTATAGAGCGCAGATCCAGTGTGTTTCAATTACGGATCGGATAAGTGTCATTCGTGTAAAGAACTAGATCTGATAATCACATTAGAGATCGAAAAATAATCAATGCAATAATAATAAGATGATAATCGATAAAATAAAGTCTTTATTTTCAAAAGATCTGACACGCCATTTGGGCGATCTCTAGGATCGGATTACACTAAAATTGGATTACATAATTTCGTGATCTCTAGAGATCTGATTACATTGAAAACAAAATACATCATTTGGGCGATCTCTAGGGACCGAATGTCACATTGTGATCGATCCAAAGGGGTGTCACCACCGTAACCGAGGCGCCATCTAACACCCAATGTGGAGGAAAGTCATTTTAACACCCAATGTGGTGAGAAACCGAATAAACTTGGAAGAGCAACCGCCAAGGGTCCGCGAACATTGGCAATTTGCTCACCAAAATCGTCGACATGACAATTGAACGACTCGAGATCGGCACAATCGAGGTTCGCAATCCAGACGGCATTGATTCGCTTCTCTCACCATCATCGATAAGGTCATCACGATTATTCGATCACCGGGTCATGAGTTTTCACGGGAATAAAAAGGTCCATCAAAAAAGATCAAAACCACAATCTTGTCGAATAATCGTTTAACGATCACGAATAACTAGAATAGGAAAGTAAAGAAGAAAAGAGGAAAATCGGATGGAGAAAGTTTTTGGGTCGAGGTATATATAGGGGAAATCAAGCATTTATTGCGTGTTAAAACGGCTGACGCCGAATCGAGGAATTAATGCTTTGACCGACCGGCCCGTTAAGGGAAGTATTGGAATAATAGAGATCTAAGAGGGGAGATCGGTATGAAAGATCTGAGAAGGGCCATGTTAAGAAGATCGAAAAGGAAGAGAGAGCGTAAAATAAAAGGCGCCACCGCCTACCATAATCGTAGCCGAGGTAGTTAAAGCATTGCTGTAAAATCTCAACCGCACGCCCCATCGCCTACATTGACATGCGACGCCAGACGGCGCTTATACATCCTAATCTCCACCGTTGATCCAACTTGTAAGGATGAGCGCAGAGCCCTTGGATCAAAGAAGAAGACGACAAAACCAAATACTTTCACTCCTAGCCCTTGGATCGCCCCGACAAGAGAATTTAGGGCCGCTGATTAGAGGAGGAAGAAGACAAATATTCTAAGGTGGATCTCGGCCTGCTCGATTCTCTTTAATTCTTGAGCTTAGGATTATGTCCTTTGAAATCTTGACCCTCCATCTCCCTTAAGATAGATCCTGACCCTTCAAGGGGAACACCCGGTCCCTATAAATACCTGCATGAAAAACTGTTCAAGGGACGAAAAAATAGAAAAAAGGGCAGTGACCATAGTGGAAGAACTCTGAAACTTAATTCAGCCTGCTATCGCTATCAGAAGC